>NW_026515719.1:0-72465 GCF_025526975.1 Fimicolochytrium jonesii
CTCAATCCGTCACTATGACCTGGCAACAAGTGATGGCCTCCCCTCAATCAGCTGACTTCAAGCTCGCAGCTGATAAAGACTTACAAGCTCTAGTTGATAACGGGACTTGGGAGCTTGTACCACGTCCGCGAAATCAGCGCGTACTCGGTAGTACTTGGGTACTTCGTCAAATCTTCACTCCGGACGGTACTTTCAAGAAATTCAGAGGCCGCGGTGTAGTTCAAGGTCTTCATCAATCCAAGGGTATTGATTATAACGACACCTACGGTCCAACCCTACCCATGTCAGTTCTTCACCTTTTCCTCTCCATTGCCGTCTCTCTTGGTATGGAAATCCATCAACTTGACGTCCCCAACGCGTTGTTACGCAGCGATATCGACGGACCCATCTATGTTGAACAATTTCAAGGCTACGAAAATCCGCAGAAACCGCGCGCAGACTGGGTATACCTCTTACGCAAGGCTCTATACGGTCTGAAGCAATCTCCGCTTCTCTGGTACCGTACCCTTCGCAAAACCCTCAGTTCTCTTGGCTTTCCTCCGCTAAAGAACTGCCCCTGCGTCTTCTATCGCTACGCGAACACGACGCGCACTCTGGACACACTCCAGATGCTCCTTATCTATGTGGACAACTTCATCGCCTGCTGCTTTCCCGTACACGTCAAGCAAGTGAAAGGTGAGCTATGTTCTCATTTCAACTGTACGGATCTCGGTCCCATGAAGAACTGCCTGCGTCTAGTCTTTGATTACCAGCTCTCGCCGTCAGGGAACCAACTCGAAATCAGAAATGTTACCTATATCGACGGTTTACTCGAACGATTTGGACAACAAAACGCTACCCCGGTCTCTACGCCGTGCGCCGTCTCTGCGCGTACCCGACCAGCGTCCGCAAGCCCCCCTTTTCCTAACAAGCTTCTCTACCAGGAAGCAGTGGGAGCCCTCACGTGGGCATCCATTACCTGACGCTGGGATATTCCAACTGCAGCCGGCTTCGTTGCACGTCAAGTCTCAGCTCCTACCCAAGCCGACTGGAATGATGTACTTCGCACCATGCGCTACCTTAAAAGTACCCGCACCTTTCAGCTTACCTACAAGTCCGGTCATTCAGATCAAGCTCGACTTCGCGTCTATACAGACGCATCCTTGGCAAACGATGTCAACGACCGCAAATCTACCGCGGGCATCGCCAGCTTCTTCAACGGCCAGCTTATCTACTGGAAAAGCACCAAGCAGAAGTGCGTAGCTCTCAGCTCCACGGAAGCTGAGTATATCGCCGCAGCCCTCGGTTACAAAGAGGTCTTCTGGCTCCGCTCGATCATTGCGGAGGTCTTTGGCAACGAATACGGCAACATCAAGGACCCCACGCCCATCCACATCGACAATCAGAGCGCCCGCGAGATTGCCAACTCCACGGCTATTACTCAACGCTTGAAACACATCGACGTACGCTACCACAAGCTACGCGACGGCGTGGCGAAGAAAGACATCGTACTCCTCGCCACCGCGACGCAGGAACAACTGGCTGATTACTTCACAAAGCCCTTTCCTCCCGAGACACCTACAAAATTTGTTGAAGCAATTCAAGAAGGACGTGTCGCTAGCAATAGGCAGCCGGCGACGACTACGTCCAAATGAGACATACGGAACACCCATACCGGGACGGCTTCTGGGCACTATATACGACTTCGGCACCTTAACCCGCCACCGTGATAGCCGCCGCTGCCCCGGCACCGGGGGCTTCACCGGCTCCGGCTCCGCCTCCACCAGGCGGACCTCTTGGACCACCTCCCCCGCCGTTTCCGTCACTGTCTCCATCATCACTCAAAGACGAATCATCCATGTGCTTTCGCAAGTACGTGAGTCGCTTCATCATCTTGTCTCGCTCCCATCTCTCAGCCGCATCACTGCGGCGCTTCGCCTCTTTCATTTTCTCCTTTGTTGTGCCCCCGTTCCCTTTGTATCGCGACTCCGAGACTGCCTTACACCCAAGGTAGTCTGCCTCCCCCACCAATGCCTCGAACGACCCCTTCTTTCGCTTTGATCGCTGCAGCCTCGCCTGAGTAAACGCCAGGTGCTTGGCGAGGTTCTCATGGTTATCCTTCCGGTACCTCAACGTCGCCACCTCCGTCGCCAGTCGAAGAGCTTCTCTCACTCGGGCTTTCGACAGCGAAGAGTCGCGTGCAGACGCTGCAGACGATGCGCGCGTAGAGCGCGTAGTCGGTCGTGAGGGTCCCGGCGGAGGTGCAGCTGGAGGGGCTACTGGCGGCCCCAACTTACGGGCCGTTTGCTTCTTCTTGCCGTCGCCGCTCTTCTTGCCACTCCCGCCGTTCTTGCCTCCTTTCGCCATTGTTTCGCGTATCGTGTGGTCGTCTGGGATACGGTAGTTGAGTATGGGAACGTTGGTCTTACCTCTCTGGGGCGGCTGACAGCTGTCTCTTGTTTTATACTCGCGGCGTTTCCCTCTTCTTTCATTTTACTCTTTCATTTCTTTCATTTTTAGTCATAGCTATTCACCCGACGTCCGCCCGCTTTTTGCGTACGGCCGCACCATTGTACTCATTGTTTAGATTTATCTTTCACTTAGATAGACTCGTGATTTTGAGTGGGGGTGTTGGAGGTATCATCCTCCCGAGTCCCCGGTTAGGGTTCCCGTAGTTTATTTTCCCACGTGACTTCCCTCCCGCTTACGCCACGCTTCCGCGTACGGGACGTCACTCTTTTCTTCCCCTTTCGGACCTCGCGTCCTCTTTTAAAGAGAGGCTGGCTATTTATAGATAGACAACCCAGCAGATCAGAGAACAACAACAACAAGAGGGGACTGGGGGGGCGCCAGCTATGCTCCTAGAGCGGGCGTGGCGAGCGTAGAGAGCATTTCTACAGCTGCTGGCTATGGAGAAGTAGTGGGGGGTGTGGAGAAGCCGTGGGGGGATTGGCGAAATGAAAGGAGAGAGTGTTGGAGGTATCATCCTCCCGAGTCCCCGGTTAGGGTTCCCGTAGTTTATTTCCTCACGTGACTCCCCTCCCGCTTATGTCACGCTTCCGCATACGGGACATCACTCTTTTCTTCCCTTTCGGACCTCGCATCCTCTTCACACTTTAGACTTTTCTACACAAGACAATACATACTATACAGTACAACATCTCACACAACATAGAGTTTGCTCAGTCATCTGCTTCCTCTGCCAACTACTGCTAAGTGAGAGAAGGAGTGGCGATATTGCGGGAGGATTGGCGAGAAGAGAGGAGAGAGGGGGAGTGGCATTGACATTGGCATTGACATTGGCATTGACATTGGCATTGACATTGACATTGACATTGACATTGGCGTTTGACATTGGCGGTTGACGTTGGCGGCTGTCAGTAGGTAAGCTTATGGTATGGGCGCGTTGTCCATAACATCACCCCTCTCTTTAGCGGCGGCGGCGGCGGCGTTATAGCAGTGCGCTTCGAACTGCGCATGAAATCGATAATATTTCAACGCTGATTATGTGCCTAGAATCTTCGACGAGCGAATTGAATCACCTTTATACAACAACGTCAAAATACTGTCAAAACTTCCAACAATAAATCGACACACTCGCGTTCCCGACACTCCGACGATTACCAAGTACAGCTACCTTTACCGAAACCTTGCTTCACAACGACGTTTTGTCCTCGGATACGACTGACATGCGAAAAATGTAGGCGTAGGAGAGGATCTCACACATGAAAGCACCCCCGACCCGACTCTCACCCAACCAGAAGCTCCCACGACGCCCGAAACACTGAAGAAATCACCTGCGAAACGAGAAAAACCAATTTCTGGTGGCCGTATACGCCGAACGTTGCAGAAAACCCCGAGAAAATCGATTTATTCACTGCTCAACTTACCGACGCTGGATACGAACCCGATGCTGAGTATCCGAGAATCGTCGTAAACCCTTCGCACACCTTAACTCGCATTCCGTACGACCCCCGAGATCCTGCTATTGCTAATCAGCAGGAACGACAAATCGTGGAAGTGAAACGCAAACGATGTATGCATACATTCATCCAGTATTCAAAACCAAGTATTCGAGCACTGCTTTGTAGCATGCCTAGTTACCGAGCGCTCGAGATAACGGAGTTTACTCGATGGAGAGAAGAACCAACCTGGGCGACGTTTACTGAAGAAGTGATATTGAACTTTGATGCGTTTCAAACTTGCCATACTTTCAACGACCTCAAACAATGGGCTCTCAGTCAACCAGACCATGTCAAACGGAACACTGCCAACGTTGCAGAATTTACAACAAAATGGCCTATCGATATGCAACAATCAATGGGGTCGCCGACAAAGAAAAGATCAATCTGCGTTTGACCCCGTGGAAAGACAAACCCGGCTTCGACAAACGAGTTCTCCAACAAACCAGAAGACTCGCTGCTGAACGTGGAACCCACTTGCAACCGACTCAGTTACCCTGCGTTAGCCGAGTTATGGAAGCCATCACCGAAGCAACTAATGAAGATGTCGCGCTTTCTCAACTTACGACAGTTATTAAGCAACCCAATTCCGACGTGCGATCTATGGCCGTTCAGAAACCGATTCTTATTATCCCCACAAGACAGTGGCTCAACAAATACCGGCAATGCGAATGTTCGACCTTTGCGATGCGTTTATTGCGATCAGGAAGGACACCTGCGCAGATTTTGCAGAGAGTTTTCCGAGGTTCAGAACCGAGGAGAGTTAGTTATTAACGGACAAGGACAAATTGCGTACCCTGACAATACGACGATTGGAGTACCTGGACAAGAAATTCCGTTGAATATTGGACGTGGAGGAATCAAGAAAGTTTTCGAAGACGCCAAAGCTGCCGTACTTCGCAACAGTAATACCTCCGCCAATCAGAGATCCTACAGTCATTCGATCAATTTGTTGATGCTGCGAAATGACGACAAGAAAAAGACCCGTGAAACCTCCGAACGCTCATCCGAAATCCGAGATTATCTTGATGAACATGCAGAAGACTTGACATATACAATTCGGAACATTACGAACTGGGACCATCCCATTCATTTCGATACGACTATTGCCCAAGCTCGCGATCCGAAACGACCTGCTGTTGCTGACCCAGCCGACAGAAACCGACCCCGAAGTGGACAAGCACCCGCCAGAGCTGCAACCGATACGGAAGATGCAGATGACACCATCCAAAAGAGAAAATTACCTACCCAAGCCGACCGAGAAAGATTCGCTGGACGAGATATCCTGAAACCAGGAGAGAAAAAGAAACACCGTCCGATTGGAGACCGGCCAATTGACGATTGACCTGTTACGCCGATGGAAACTGATACTGAGACCGATACGGACAAAGAACGACCCAAGCAAAGACAGCCGGAGTTCAAGTTTTATCCCGATATTGCAGACCATGGCAATCATCTCGTTGACGGGATCAAACACAGACTCTACAAGAACGTCAATATTGGCATCACCTTCCCGGAACTGATGACTCTCAGTCCCAAATTTCGACAATCCGTTGCATCCGATCTACGACAACACCGTGTAACAATCGACCAGTATGAAGAAAGAATCAAGAAACGAAGTGATCGAGAAAAGCAGAAGAAAGCCCGTGCCAAGCGAATTGCCAAAATGTCGTTCAATGTGAACGCCATTCAACATTCAGCCCGCCCTCAGCAGTACCTCAAAAACGTGTATAACATTCAGTCTGAAGAGATGGATGAAGGAGAAGTGACGATGTTTCGACAAATCGCGACGGAACATTATAAGACCCCGACTGTAAGTGGAATTAGTCCACACGCCAACGTCAAAATCAACCAGTACTCGAATTCGATCGTTGCACTACTAGATTCCCGAGCCGAAGTGAATCTGATGTCGCTGCGTTTATTCGAAGCCCTGAATATCCCAATCGAAACGACCATTCCTGCGAACACGACATTAAAGAACATGGATGGAAGACCCAGTCGAATTAATGGTGTTGTCTACGACGTCAAGATTTCTATTGGATCCATCAGTTGCTCGACCGCCTGTTTCGTCAGTTCCGAGTCCCTCAGTCACGATTTGATTGTGGGAAAACCTTCCCGCCGTATTACCCGACTAGAAGAGAAGAAATGCGATGATGGAAGTGTATGGTGTCGTATATTCGACCCCGATTCTGCCAAAAGCGCTCAATTCCTCGCCGCCCCAGCCAAATATGGAATTCAACCCCTGGATACGTACTTGAAGACTTCAAAACGATGGATTCATCCCGAATACCTTGAAGATATCGACATGCTCTATGGACACAAACTCCGAAGACCTCTACGAAGGCGACCTTATATGATCCAGTACTACGAGACAGAAACGGACAGTGAAGAATACACTTCAACAAAAGGAAACGTCACCGAGGAACCTACCGACGCAATTACGACCGACAATGAACAAGATTCAGAACCCGACGGTGAAGAAGCTTACGAACAAGCAATCGAGTACCATGTACAAGCGTTTACCTACCGACAGCAGTCAATTATGGACAACATGCCAATGCTATCCGACGATCGACCTGAAGAATCCGACACAGAAGAAAGTCTTATTTCTGATTCCGACAGTGATTACAGCATCAATGATGACCCGTTTCAGCCTAGTCGACGACGAACTTACTCCGAATACAACTCTGACTATGATTCCAAAGAAGAACTGTACTCCGTGCAAGTACGCACGAAATTCAAGCCCGTTGCGAAGAAGATCAAGCCTGTAGCACAACCCTTGCCCGGAGGCATTCAACCTGAAGCAATGCGCAGATCTACGATTACCAAGACACCCGCCAGAAATGCCGTACGCAAAAATCGATTCGATGGACGAGAACACTTGCTCACTGTCGGAGAAGATTTGACTACCAAAGAATGAGCTGCATTCTTATGACTATTACGCAAATACGAAATGGCTTTTGCTTTCGACAACAGTGAGAGAGGAACATTGAAGCCACACATATAAGAACCTGTCAAGATCCATACGATTCCGCACACGCCCTGGATGGTTAAACCACATCGATTATCCCCGCAAATGTCGAAGATCGCGACAGACCTACTCCGAACAAAGCGAGACGCAGGACTGTTAGAACCTTCATTTGGACCCTACTGAAACCCCTGGTTCCTAGTTCCCAAAAAGAACGGAACTTATCGATTCGTACAAGATGTACAAATGCTCAATGGCGTGACAATACGAGATGCCGGATGTGCGCCGATCGCAGAAGTTTTCGCTGAAGAATTTGCTGGAAGTTCGATTTTGTCTATGACAGACATGTATTCCGGATATGACCAAGTACCCCTACACCCCGAATCAAGAGACCTTACAGCCATGCTTACGCCGTTTGGATTATACCGACTTACCCGACTCCCTCAAGGAGGAACCAATTCAGTAGCTCAATTTCAACAAAGAGTCGACAAAGTTTTCGAATCCCTCAACCCCGACATCATCAGCGTATATGTCGATGACACCGGCATTAAAGGACCGAAATATCGAGACGAGACACATGTGAAACCCAATATTCGCGAATTCGTACAAGACCACATGGACGACTGCGAGAAGGTAATTATTCTTATGATCGATTCAGGACTCACGTTTTCCGACGAGAAATCAAGCTGGGGAATGCCAAAAGCAAGTTTCGCAGGCATAGTCTGCAGTTACGACGGAAGAGCACCCGAACAATTTAAGATCCGAAAAATCACCAGCTGGCCCCCTTGCCAGAACCTGACCAAAGTACGAGCATTCCTCGGACTTATTCTATTCTACCGCGCCTGGATCAAAGACTTCGCTAAGAAAGCCGACTCCCTGTACAAGTTGTACAGGAAAAACGCTCGATTCGAATGGATGACTAAGCAACAGAACTGCATGGACACATTGAAACAAGAATTTGTTGCTGCCAAGATATTAGCTGCGCCGAACTACAAAGAAGACGCACCCCCGTTTATTATTACGCCCGATGCTACACTCATTTGGTGGGGAGCGATACTCTCCCAAGTTGATCCTGAAGGAAGAGAAAGACCAATACGATTCAAAAGTGGATTGTTTACCGAACAACAATGAAATACCTACCCGGTAGTCAAACTCAAATTACCTGGAGCCTAGAAAGGAGTTCCCAAATTACGAACTTACGTTTGGGGCAGACGTTCAAGCTCCGAATTGAGGCCAAACCCTTGATTCAACTACTACGAAAACCCGGGTTCCCCAACAGTACCATCACGCGATGGGTAGCACAGTTAATGCTATTCGACTTTGAAATCGAACGTATCAAAGGAGAAAAGAACCCCGCGGACGGACTTTCGCAAAAACCCCGAGCAGACAATGACACAGACACCGAAAACAAAGACTCCAACGATTCGGAAATGCACTCATTACGAGTCAACTCAGCCACGACCGAATGGAAAAGTGATTTAAACAAAATTCGCCAATACCTGACCGATATGACCTTACCTACGCGATACAGGTACCCCAGCCAACGAAGAAAATTCCGAAACTGATGTACCCGATACGCCCTACAAGACGATCATCTTTTCTTACAAAATGGAAGACTGAAACCACCCCTGCAAATCATCGAAAATGAACAAGATCTAGAAGAAATTATTTGATTCATGCGCGAAAGCAAGGAAGGCGGAGGACATCGAGGCATCCTTGCTACATTTCGAAAGATACGACAACGCTATTACTGGCCGAGATTGTACAAGGAAGTAAAGGCCTACGTTCAATCCTGTCACAACTGCCAATTCAGAGACCCGCGACGTGAATTTGAACCGCTTTACATCGAAATTCGAACGACATGACCCTTTCAGAAATGTGGACTAGACTTCGTTATTATCACGAAAGGAACGAACGCAAATGAAGGAGGAATGATTTTACAAGACGACGCAACCGGTTACCCTGAAGGAGGAATGATCAGAGGCAAGCTGACTGCACACAAGATTGCTGCGTTCTTATATGAAGAAGTATTCTGCCGACACGGACCGATCGAAAACCTAGTATCCGACGGTGGACCCGAAAACGTCAACGAAATCATACGACATCTTACCGAGCGATAAGGTGTTAAACACCGAATCATGACTGCATATCACCCGCAAGCAAATGGATTAGTAGAAAGAGGACACGCCCCAATTATCGAAAGTCTTATTTGAACCGCACCGACTCTGAGAGAATGGCCGACCGCATTCCCTGCTGCATTATGGGCAGATCGAGTTACCGCGAAAAGGACGACACAGTTTACACCCTTCTATCTGATTTATGGAAGAGACGCCGTACTACCTATCGAACTCAGGTCCGAAACATGGATGACAGTACCGAATCTTCAACAACCCATGACAATCGAGACACTTTTACATCACCGCATCGAACAATTCCGATACAGAGACAAAGACCTGAAGCTAGCGACAGAGCGACTATTCGCAAGCCGAAGAGCAAACAAGAAGTATTGGGAGAAACGACACCGAATTAGAAATCGACCTTTCGAACCCAGCGACATAGTTCTCCTGCACAACACGAAACTATTGACTCAACAAACCGGCAAGGATGACAACAAATGGTTTGGACCGTACAGAATTACCAAATCCAACGACAACGGCTCCTATTATATCGAGGAATTAGACCAGACACCGATACGCAAACCTGTAGCCGGAGACCGATTGAAGATATTTCGAACTCGAACCCAGACACAACCGATAGTCGACAACAATACCGAAGATGAAGAAGAAACAGACGAAGAAGCCAACATTACGGACGAGAATTGATGAGGACATCAATATTCGACAGAAGGAAAGATGTAGTAGTGCGCTTCGAACTGCGCATGAAATTGATAATATTTCAACGCCGATTATACGCCTACAATCTTCAACGAGCAAATGAAATCACCCTTATACAACAACGTCAAAATACTGTCAAAACTTCCAACAATAAATCGACACACTCGCGTTCCCGACACTCCGACGATTACCAAATACAGCTACCTTTACCGAAACCTTGCTTCACAACGACGTTTTGTCCTCGGATACGACTGACATGCGAAAAATGTAGGCGTAGGAGAGGATCTCACACATGAAAGCACCCCCGACCCGACTCTCACCCAACCAGAAGCTCCCACGACGCCCGAAACACTGAAGAAATCACCTGCGAAACGAGAAAAACCAATTTCTGGTGGCCGTATACGCCGAACGTTGCAGAAAACCTCGAGAAAATCGATTTATTCACTGCTCAACTTACCGACGCTGGATACGAACCCGATGCTGAGTATCCGAGAATCGTCGTAAACCCTCCGCACACCGCACCTCGCATTCCGTACGATCCCCGAGATCCTGCTATTGCTGATCAGCAGGAACAACAAATCGTGGAACTGAAACACAAACAATGTATGCAGACATTCATCCAGTATTCGAAACCAAGTATTCGAGCGCTACTCCGTAGTATGCCTAGTTACCGAGCGCTCAAAATAACGGAATTCACTCGATGGAGAGAAGAACCGACATGGAGGACCTTTACTGAAGAAGTAATATTGCAGTTTGATCCATTTCAAACTCGCTATACCTTCAACGACCTCAAACAATGCGCCCTCAGTCAACGAGACCATGTCAAACAAAACACTGCCAACGCTACCGAATTTATCAACGAAATGGCCTATTGATATGCAAGAATCGATGGGGTCGCCGACAAAGAGAAGATGAATCTGCTTCTGACACCGTGGAAAGACGAACCCGGCTTCGACAAATGAGTTCTCCAACGAGCCAGAAGACTCGCTGCTGAACGTGGAACCCATTTGCGACCGACTCAGTTACCCTCCGTTAGCCGAGTTATGGAAGCCATCACCGAAGCAACCAATGAACATGCCGCGCTTTCTCAACTTACGACAGTTATTAAGCAACCCAATTCCGACGTGCGATCTATGGCCGTTCAGAAACCGATTCTTACTATCCCCACTATTATCAACCCGCCTGTTAGTGACCAGCTGAACTTCGTACAAGGACAAGTATTACAGACCGAGAGCAAACTTGACCGAGCAGTACGCGAAATGACCGAACGAATGGCCCAGTTGCAGACCAGCCAGAACCGAATCCTGCAGAGTTGAACTCCTGCGACCCGACTTCCGCCTGCAAACGATTCGCAAGACAGTGGCTCAACAAATACCGGCAATGCGAATGTTCGACCTTTGCGATGCGTTTATTGCGATCAGGAAGGACACCTGCGCAGATTTTGCAGAGAGTTTTCCGAGGTTCAGAACCGAGGAGAGTTAGTTATTAACGGACAAGGACAAATTGCGTACCCTGACAATACGACGATTGGAATACCTGGACAAGAAATCCCTTTGAATATTGGACGAGGAGGAATCAAGAAAGTTTTTGAAGATGCTAAAGCTGCCGTACTTCGCAACCGTAATACTTCCGCCAATCAGAGATCCAACAGTCATTTGATCAACTCGTTTATGCTTCGAAATGATGACAAGAAAAAGACCCGTGAAGTATCCGAACGCTCATCGGAAATCAGAGATTATCTTGAAGAACACGCCGAAGATTTGACCTATACCATTCGGAACACTACAAACTGGGACAATCCCATTCATTTCGATACGACTATTGTCCAAGCTCGCGATCCGAAACGACCTGCTATTGCTGATCAAGTTGACTAAGTCTATCATTGTACTGAGCCTGAGCAGTGATCAGGGTACTAAGATTCTTAGGAAGGGCTTGAAGGAAGTCGGCGCAGAGCACGTATTCCAGGAGCCCGGGGAGTTGTCCAGCCAAAAGGTTGAACTGGGCGACGAATTCGGTTAAACCTTGATGGTTAATTGACTTGGGCTTCAGAGCGCGCAGTCTGTGAAGAACTTGCGGCAGATGAGTCCGGGGAATGAAGCGCCTCAACATCGCGGAGCGTAATCCGAGTGCCGGGGGCAGTCCATAGACGTCTTGAATATCGTGCCAGGAAATTATGGAGAAGCGCTCGTTTTGAGGGAGGCTTTTTCACCACTGGAGAGCTGGTCCAGTGAGCGCGTTGACCACGAAGTCTACGCATCCGGAAGGCGAAATCATCTCGTACTTCATAATCACGTCGATGTGATCAAGGAACCCTTGAAGCTTGGTAACATTGGGGTCGCCGTTGTAGGTGCCGAGTCTAAGGGTAGTGTTGATGAAGACTTTGGAAGCTGATTTGCCGGCCATAGGGGGAGTTATGGGAGTAACAGATCTTACAGATTCACTTTCGTGTGGAATTTCAGCGAAAGGAGGGCTTTGAGAACGAGGTTGAAAGTAAGGATGCCGTTCCGGGGCTTTATAAGCGTATGGGACGGAGTAGGCCATAGCGCGCTGAGGAGGCGCATGGGGTGCCGGCGACACAGAGGTCATATATGGCAGGTTTGCCTGGATAGGGCTAGTCATACTGAGAGCGAGTGCTATCCACAGGCGACTGAGCGAGCGGGTTCACGGAGGGGACGGTAGGTCCGCCTTGTTGTGGCGCTCGGCCCGAATTCAAGAGCGAGGTAACAAATCCAGTCAGATTGGCTATTTGATCCTCCAATTGGAGCATCTTCTCTTCCTGCTCGACAGGCATAGATTCTTCCTGAATGGAGTCCATCAGGAAGGGGTTGTTTTCGGTTCCGGTATGTCCAAGTGATTCAGGCGCATCCACATATGGCGTGGTTGCGTCTTTCCATTCTGCAATAGTAGCAGAAAGTTCCTCCTTCCTCTTCTTCTCATCCACAAATTCACCAGGCATTTTGTAAGGCGGGTTAGGTGTTGGTTCACTGCGTAAGTCGGCATGACGGGCTACGCCTTGATGAAGCGGAGTACGTGAGTCAATGCCAGAGCGCTGATTAATATATTCAGAACTCTTAACAGCGTATTTAACTTTCTTTCCTCCTCCTCTAGTAGCCGCAGGTAGGGGGTCCAGGAGAGCTCCTCCATGGGACCGCGTGTTGTGAGCGGAGGGCTTGCCGGCTGTTACTGCAGCTGCGTAGCCCTTCTGAGGTTGAGTTGAATCCTTAGGTGGCATGGTGTTTTCTAAGAGAGCGGTGACTGGAGACCGTGAGTTCTTCTATCCTGGAACGTCCGCTAGTTGCGGGCAAAGCCAGGGCTCATAACCACTTAGCAGTAGTCGGCAGGGGAAGCAGATGACTGAGCGAACTCTATGTTGTGTGAGATGTAGTACTGTGAAGTATGTATTGAAGTCTGAAGTGTGAAGAGGACGCGAGGTCCGAAAGGGGAAGAAAAGAGTGACGTCCCGTACGCGGAAGCGTGGCGTAAGCGGGAGGGAAGTCACGTGGGGAAATAAACTACGGGAACCCTAACCGGGGACTCGGGAGGATGATACCTCCAACACTCTCTCCTTTCATTTTGCCAATCCCCCCACGGCTTCTCCACACCCCCCACTACTTCTCCATAGCCAGCAGCTGTAGCAATGCTCTCTACACTCGCCACAGCCACTCTAGGAGCATAGCTGGCGCCCCCCCAGTCCCATCTTGTTGTTGTTGTTCTCTGCTCTGCTGGGTTGTCTATCTATAAATAGCCGGCCTCTCTTCGCCCAATCCCTTCCTCCCCAGCAGATCAACACCAGTTCTTCTCATCTCCTGTTCTAGTCCTTGTTTCTTGTTTCGCCAATACAATCTCTTGTCGCCTAGCACTCTCGCTCTGTCTTCGCTTCTTCGCTTCCGCCTCCGTCGTCCAGATCATAACAAGTAGGTAAGCTTATGGTATGGGCGCGTCGTCCATAACATGTAGTAGCCGCAGGTAGTGGGTCCAGGAGACCTCTTCCTTGGGACTGCATATTGTGGGCGAAGGGCCTGCCTGCTGCTACCGCAGCAGCGTAGGCCTTCTGAGGTTGGGTTGTTGAATCCTTAGGTGGCATGGTGCTTTCTAAGGGAGCGGTGACTGGAGGCCGAGAGTTCTTCTATCCTGACATGTCCGCTAGTTGCGGGCAAAGCCAGGGCTCATAACCACTTAGCCGTAATCAGCAGAGGAAGCAGATGACTGAGCGAACTCTATGTAATGGTGAGACTGAGCTCTTACTGTGTATGAAGTACTATATAGAAGTCTGGAGTAGAAAGAGGACGCGAGGTCCAAAGGGGAAGAAAAGAGTGAAGTCCCGTATGCGGAAGCGTGGCGTAAGCGGGAGGGAAGTCACGTGGGGAAATAAACTACGGGAACCCTAACCGGGGACTCGGGAGGATGACACCTCCAACAAAAAGAAAGGACGAGGCGCATTCCTCTATAAGCACGTTGGAAATGGACATAACAACATATTGTGAAAATTTGAGGTTGTTGAGGCTAGCATGCCAAAAGACTTGGCGTAGCTTTTTGCTGCCTGTTATTATGTGCAGTTTGACACGCAAAGCCATTAAGGCATCGTGCAAACCAGAGAAAGTCAGAGGGAGTATCGACTGACAGCACTCGCGACGCGCTCTGGGTGGCTATGCTGGGAGACCTGCGCATACCTTAGGGCTCTGTCTGCTATCAACCCTTGAACAAGGGCTCAACAACTCGGGATCATCCACCCATTCGTAACGGACATCGCCATGGCTCAAGAACCTCTGCCGCTCCAGTTGGACACTCGTCTTTTTGCACTGTCGCAGGAGATTGTGCAGCTTCGGGACCAAGCACTCTCTATCGTCGAAGCGTCTCAAGCACATGCGCTACTGGAACGCCTGTCGGAACTCCTTGAACGGGAGCGAGATTTGGTCAGCCCAAACCGTTGGGAGGAGGACCAAATGAACCTATTTCTCTGGTCCGTTGTTGGCACGGGCTCCTCCCAAGTGCTCCAGATTGTTAGTGACTGCCGAGGGTTTAGTGACAACGTCGGAGGTACGACACAACACCTTCTAGAGTCGGTCATGACCTACAGTGCTGGCAAGAGGAAAAGGGACCAACCCGAATGCTCTGCGGCGGCCGCAGCTCTGTCACCAAGTGCAGTTGCCAACGAGCACAGTCAGGACGACGTGGTAGTTGCGCCGGAATCCTGCTTGACAGTTCTTACACCTCCCGCGACTATCCAACCGACCGCTACAAATACCGTTAATCGAAGGAAAAGAGACACCAGAAAGGCATCTCGGCCAAACTTCGCTACTTGGCAGCTAGAAATACTTTTCTCTTGGCTTCGCCGACATACGAAACACCCATATCCTTCGGACACCGACAAACAACAGCTTTGTCGAGATGTGAATTTGACTATGAAACAGCTGAACAACTGGTTCATCAATGGTGGGTTGTCTTACGTGTCTCACCAGCGCACAACTGCGAAGCTGAACTGCATTTTCAGCACGTCGGAGGTATCTTCAACGAGGAGCCTTCACAGCAGTATGGTGAAGCCTCGTATCTTCGAGGCAAGCGGAGGTGGAATGATTTTGCCACTCGGTCAACAAGTGTCTCAAGAACAGCCGTACCCACGAAGACATGTCGGTTCTTTTGTATAAATATGATTACAATCAATCGTAATTTGCAATGATTAGATGCTCCGCCACCATGTCCGGGCCTCGAGGCTGTCCCCCAATCTTGAACCTGTATGGCTTGGGGAAGGCCGCTTTGATGTAATCTCGGTATAGATCGAAAATAAAAGGCGTATTTCCTAAAACCATCAAACATCGAGCTTTCGTGGTGCGAAAACAGTCAGCGAGGCGTTGATGTTCGACCCGGCCGAAAGGAGCGTTGCTATAGTCATTGAACGGTGAATCGTACGGCGGGTCGAGGAAGAAGAAGTCTTCCGGATCATTGTACCGACAAAAGAGGTTTTCGAAAGACTCGTTCATAAGCATAGTGGTGCTTAAAAGCTTTTCGTATCGCTCGTCCTCAAACCGTGAGAGAATAACTTTTCCGGCCTGTTGTCCGCATCTTACATAAACGTTCATTTCTGTACGATGGCCTGATGCACGGCAAAACTCACCGCACGGGTCCCGAAGGACACGGTGGACTGCAAGTTTCCGGTGTTTGATTTTCGATATTTCAGCATGCCGCGGTAACAGGTGCACCTCAAATAGAAAAATCGGACAGCCCGGTCGATCTCATCACCGTTTTGCGCGTCCCTAACGGAGTAATACTCATCCTCAGTAAATTTATAATCCCTGAGGCGACGAAGAATCTCGACTCGATTTCCCAGTTGAATTTGTCGATAGAAGTTGATGAGCTCATGGTGCGTATCAGCGACGACGCTCTGCTTGGGGCGAAGGAAAAAGTACATCGCCAATCCACCAGCAAATGGTTCCACATAGGTCTTCATGGTTTTCGGAATATACTTCTGGAGAATGGGCAGCTCATCAGACTTTCCCCCTTGCCATGTAAACATGGGCCGCAGTCTGGTTTCGCCGCGCTTTTTCGACATTTCTTTCGATACCGACTGAGCTTGCGGTAGACCGACAGTCGAATGCACTTCCTTGGGCGGCATGACGGCCTTGATGGCATCATCCATGGAATTCTTGAAAGTAACCAGATCCCCCTCATGCCAACCGAGAAGCTTGAGGAACTCCGGGATGGACTTGATTTGGCAGTCTCCAATGAGCTCGGGAGGGTAATAGTTACTATCACTATGGCTGAGGATGCCGAAGCACACTATGGATGCTTGTGTTCTCTTCCAGGATGGGGTCGAGCTGATCTTCTCCACGTGTTTGACAACCTTGGAGAGATCTCTGCTAATGTCCATCCAACGGATATGTTCCGGACGAGCCTTCATTTGAAAACGGACAAGATGTAGGACATCGCCAATTTGGAAGGCAGCATCAACGCGTTTATCCTCCACCTGAAAGAACGAGAGTCAGGACATCATTCAGAGTCGCCGCACTGCGTAATTTGGTACCTTGACCGGGAGCACTGCCACTTCAGAGTGATCACCAGGCTTTTGTGTCTTCGTGCGCTTTTGAGCTTGACGGACAAGCTTCCGAGTTGCTCGCTCGGCTAGGCCACGGACCGCCACGCTCTCGGAGTAAGTCAGAAACGGGTAAGGCTGATTACTGGCATCTGACACACCGTCCGAAGACGAGGGAGTATTGTTTGATTGCGGGTCGGAGACCTTGCCGCTTTGAAGATCTTGCTGAAAAGGCATAAGACTGCGGTTCATGACCGCGGGCCTCAAAGTTTCGATGCTCGACGTCGTGATCTGTGGCGTGGTCTCCGCTTTGGTGCTAAACCGTGCGGCTCGCGCTGCTTCAAGAATGGCAAAGACAGGACGGAATTCCGAGGTGCCGAGAGCAGAATCATCCAACGTGGCATTTCCGGAATCCGTGCGAAGCGCGACAATCGATGCGTTTCGACTGGAAGGACCAACGTTTACTAAACGTCGCTGCGCGATGAAAACTTTCTGTGAAAGCGCAGGATGGAGCAACTGTTGACGATGCGGAGCACGAAGATACTTGTTGAGTGTCATGCTCGGTGCTGTTGTTCCCTTGTAAATCAATGAATATGTTGGTCGGGAAAAACGAGGTGGGCCACCCATTTATATGGTATGTAAAATGTACCCAGAGAGCTCAACACCTTACGCGTTGCCACCGCGTTACAGTACGTACGCAATCAGTACGCGGATAGCCTTAAGGCGGCCCAATCGTGCCAAAGAAAGGTGACACGCATTCCGAAAGGCACAGGAACCAGGCCCGATCGGGTCAATCGACGACATTCAAAGGAAGACTCAACGGGTGCCCAATTGATTGCTTGGATGATACCACATATTGCCTTCACAAATTGGCCGTGTTTGATCATAACCCCATATGCAACTTCCTGCATCCTGACAATTTCACTGCGTGTATGTACCTACTACCGGCTCATCGAGGTGACGGGCTCAATACAGCACTCACAAGGTAGGTCATTCGAGGGCATCTTCATATTCATCCGTCAAGCGCTTCGGCTTGTTTTTGCGGGGGTTAAACTTGTAATTGGGGTGCTTTGCTTCGTGCAGTCGCTTGGACTCTTCGCTACGCTCCGAAAATATTTGTTTTACGTAGGGAGGCTCCGCACCCCACATTCTGCCCACTATTTTGGAGACGGAATTATTCGATATCTCTTGATGCTTCTGCAAGACTTCCTGGTGTCTTTCGCGCCGATAGAGAATGAAAGGATTGAGAGGCCTCGGGGTTCTCCATCGTCGATTCAAGGCCTCCGGTTTGGACGAGGGTTTACTGCGAGGCTTACAAAGTCGGTGTTCATCTCCTATAGAACCTGTGTGCCCAAACATCCTTAGTGAAACCCGGTGACTGTGAGGCAACAAAGAACAAATACCTGAGTGTCCGGGCGCAAAGCAAGAGATAGGGGACTGGAAGGGCTCGGAGTTGAGAAATTTTTGCAGCGAGGAGTACTCTGGGTGGACATCGCCTGCTGCAGATGTCGGTTCTATCTCGTGGCCCGATATAAGGGAGGACTTCGCCGAAAAAACGTCAGGACCTTCCGGCTTCGGGTTTGAGACCGTAACGGGAGGCTCTGGGCGCTTGAGGTCAGACTGAAGTGACATTACCGTAACGGGCTTCAGGTCAGCGGGGTAGGAGGGTGGCTGTTGATATTTGAAAATGACGCGGCACGCTGGGGGAGCCTCTTAAATGTCCAGTAGACAACCCACGTTACATATATGTACACCGTCCCGAGCAGGGCGTGTTGTTATGGTAGGTTAGTTACCCAAAAAGTCACCAAGTTTATGTCGCTTATTATTAGTGTGAAGTGGAGGGTGGCGCCGTTAGCAAATTGGGGTAGCGTCGTTGGCAATTCCCTATATAAACTACCCAGGTCTATTCTCTACTCCTCTGGAAGTGATTCCTTCGGTGCCGTCCTACCATCCCCCGAAAGGAGTCCGCCACATCCAACTAAGTCATGAAGCAAAGCAAAGCAGCTAGGGTCTACTGAAGACAAGCTAGAGGGCCGCCTTGCTACCTATAGTTTACGTGGTTCGAAGAGAAGCTCTGACAAACAGCCCACTCTGTGTCCCCAGACACACACGTTGGGTGGGCTCCGCAGCCACCCTGAGGAGCTGGGCATCAACATGGCCATTGAGGACGACAACTTCCAGCAGAATCCCCAAGCGCCCTCTATCCGCCAAGGTCGGGCGGAAGTGATGCCGGGGACGACGCAGCCGCTTTACAGTACAAGCAGGCACGTTCTCGGGATGTCATGCGGTGAACACGATACAAGGAACTCCCCGACTTCAGCACCGAGTTGTGCCTATGGATACGAGACCGGATAAAAGGCCTCAGAGCCCCCTCGCGTCTCCTTTGTCATTTCTGCGGTGACTGAGAGAGGCTGGTGCAAGTGAGCAGGAAGATATCTATATTCAAGGATATCAAGCATTGTGCCCGCCGCACATTCATCGAAGCAATGGTGGTTTAGTGGCATAATTACCGCCTGCCACGCGGTAGACCCGAGTTCGATTCTCGGCCATTGCATTGGTACTCTTTTGATGATTACATTTCCGTACTGGCCTTCCATTTTGCATGAGTTTCCAAGACATGAAATAAGAAGATGATATGGCACGAGTCTGCGAGGAGGGCGGGGAGAGGCTGAGGAGGTTGGGAGGACTCCGTGGGAGGCTTCAGGAGCGTGTGCAGGCGCACAGCAAGAAGCGATATTTTGCACGCACTCCGACACCTCCCTCCGAAGGGATATCTGGAAAAGTTCCAGCCAACACCGTCCTCGGAAGTCCGTCGCATCTCAGCGAGTATTACCTCGAACAGCGTGGAGCAGAAGCGGCTAGCGTCTCAACAGCCAGAGGTTCTCCTCGGTACACCTGAATTCGAAACGAAAGTTAACCAAACAGCCCAACCTGCGTCCCAACACGCACTCGTCGGGCGGGCTCCGTATCCACCCTGAGGAGCAGGAGGAACCCCGCGTCAATATGGCCGTTGAAGAGGACAGCCTCCAGCAGAATATTCAGACGCACTATCCGCCAACTCCTAGCGGAAACGCCGAGGACAACTCGGCATCTTTGGAAGCAGGCACGTTTGGGTTGGGAAGTCACGCGGGAAACACTACATCAGGAACTCCATCGGCGGGAGCCCAAAAGTCCTCCTCCGACCACCGAATAACGCTTACGGATACAAGGCCGGACAAAAAGCGTACGACTCCTCCGGCATCTCCGTTGTCGTTTCTCAAGCGAATGAGGAAGGGCGCGGGGACTGAGGAGGACGACGGTCCATACACTGTTGCTTTCCCTTCATCAGAGACCGATTACAACAGAAACTCTAACTACATTCGCACCACCAAATACACGCTGTATTCATTCTTCCCAAAAACCCTTTACAACCAGGTGCGGTGTGGCCTGCGAGACTGAACAAAAGGGTCATCGTAAGGTTTCGAAGGTACCCACCGTCGATATTAACCACATACCTGAATGTCGACCGTTTAGTTCCGCCGGTTTTACAACCTGTACTTCCTCGCAGGGGCGCTGTCCGTCATCGCTGGCGTCTCCAGTTTGTCACCAGCGTCACAGATCCTGCCGTTGCTCATCGTTCTCGCCTTCTCTCTTGCAAAAGAAGCATACGAAGACTATGTACATACGCGAGTTTGGCAATCGTGTATTTATCACGGCTGGGTCTTCACCATGTCGCTAATCCTCCTATGTCTTCCCCTCTCTCTAGTCACGCTATAAAGCCGATCGAGCCGCCAACACCGCCCCAGTGATAGTCCTTCGCCAAGGGAAACGGCAGGAGATCACAGCCGAGCATGTTCAACCAGGGGATATCATATGTTTAGAGAAGGGCGATAAGACCCCTGTAGATGCCATGATCCTATCGACGAATTACGAAGATGGGACATGTTTTGTGGAGACTGCCGAATTGGACGGGGAAACGAATCTGAAAAGACGGAGCGCCGTAGGGGAACTGGCACATGTGCAAACCGACGAGGTATCATGTCGAACTTCACCGCGGCTGTGGATTTGCAGGGTCGCATGCGTTACGTTGGCGAATGGTGCATATGACCTTGGAAACGAGCTAACTGGACTTCAATCGTCGGTTTTCAGCAAGTGAGCGCATTGCAGGGGACCATACAATGCGAGCAGCCAAATGATAAGCTTGGGGTATTCGATGGCCTAATAACGCTCAATCAACCTCACGGCCATTCACCGATTCGATACCCACTGACACCCACAAACATCATACTGCGCGGATCAAATGTCCGTAACACTACTTTTGCGTACCTTCTCGTCGTATATGTCGGGGGAAACACCAAAATCATCCGAAACCTCAAAAAACCGAAGCTGAAATCAAGCACATTGGAAAAACGGCTCAATTGGCTGGTCATGGGCGCTTTCGTCTATAACGCGTTCTTGCTAATCAGCAGTGTTTCGTTGGAGTGGAGGCATTACAAGAAGATTCGGGATCGAGAGGTGGCTAATCAACTCACTGATCCCGCTAATTACCCTGTTGAATGGTATCTAGGACCCGCTGATAACAACACCGGAAGGGTAAGCACATTTGTCAATCGGAAGGAACGAGTAAATCTGCTGGCCCGATCGCTTATTGTTGCGGGTTTTTACAGCACATATTTTATACCATCGTCTCGTTCTTCGCCCTTTACACATACGTCATACCAATCTCGCTTTTCGTCACTATCGAAATCGTGCGTGTCATACAAGCGAAATATATTCAATGGGACTTCGATATGCGGTCGTATATGACGAACTCCGACGGTTCCGTGCTGACCGTCAAATCGAAAGCGAATAACTCCAATCTCAACGAGGACCTTGGGGTTGTTGAATACGTCTTCAGTGACAAAACGGGGACTGTGACAAGGAACGAGATGAAGGTTGTTGGATGGTACTTGGACGGCGTAGGGCCAATACCGGCGGGCATCAGCAGTGGCGCTGGCGCACTCGCAAAGATGGCCGGTGACAGATCATTAGCTGCTGATGCAAAGGATCGTGTTATGAAGTTTGGGCATTCTCTAGCGCTGTGCCACAGCGTCATACCTGCGCCCGATCCACGCGATTCGGATGCTTTGCTGTACGAGTCTCAATCACCCGATGAATCGGCCCTCCTCTACGCCATCAAAACAGATCAGTTCACGTTGCTGTCACGGACGAAGAACAACATCAAAATCAATGATCCATCGCAGCCCGAAAAAGCAGTACCCCTCGATTTCGTCCAATTAGCCTTGCTCGACTTCACTTCCGATCGTAAACGAATGTCGGTAATTGTCAGGTACCCAAACGGCGGACCCATCATCCTATACTGCAAAGGAGCCGATAATATCATTATAGAACGGCTTGCGGGAGGTCAGGACAAGGCGATTGACCATGCGGACGAGGCTTTACGGCATTACAGTGAACAGGGGCTGAGGACCCTCGTGGTCGCGTACCGGCAGCTTTCAGAGGAGGAGTTTGAGAACTTCCGGGTGGCTTTGGACGAAGCAGAGCGGAGTCTAACAAACAGGGAAGAGAACATCGCGGAGGTTTCCGAGACCATTGAACGCGATCTTCAGTTTTTGGGTTGTACAGCCATCGAGGATCGATTGCAAGATGAGGTCCCAGAAACGATCGAGTTTCTTGTCAACTGCGGCATTAAGGTCTGGTTGCTCACCGGAGACAAGATGGAAACCGCAATCAACATCGGCATGTCCTCGCGGCTTATTCTTCCAGATATGTTGGTTTTAAAACTCACGGCGCAGTCGGAGCCAGAACTGAAACGCCAGCTCGAGGAATACATCGAGGACCTGAGTGGCGCGGGACCAGCGCAATCGCCGAGTAGACCTCGGGGGGACCCTCTCCCAACGATTCCATCTGCAACACCACCTCCAGCTGGACTATCGCATCATCACCATTTCCACCACAACGCGGATGGGCGTACCAATGCCCGGAGACGCACAGCCCTCATCATCCCCGGGGCGACCCTGACAACGTTATTCACCCACAAACCGGCCCTACCGCAACTTCTCCTTCGCCTCTCACAACTCTGCACGACCGTCATCGCCTGCCGCGTCACACCCATTCAAAAAGCGCTCGTTGTGCAACTAGTGCAGGAGAATCTCAAATGCACAACGCTAGCCATCGGAGACGGCGCCAACGACGTCAGTATGATTCAGGCTGCCAATGTCGGCGTAGGTGTCGTGGGCCGGGAGGGCACCCAGGCTGTGCGTGCTGCCGATTACGCGATTGGCGAGTTTCGGCATCTTGCGAAACTCCTTGCCGTTCATGGCCGGTGGAGTAGGCTGAGATTATCGAGTCTGGTGTACTACTCGTTCTACAAGAACTTGGTCATGATCACCGTGCAGTGGTGGTTTGGGTTCCAGTGCGCGTGGAGCGGGGCTCTCGTCTACGAGGAGCTGTTTTTGACGGGATTCAATATCGTGTTCACCTCCTTACCGCCATTCTTTCTCGCTATATTCGATTACGATGCACGGCCGGGGACTTTGCTGAGCAATCCGCACTTATACAAAGCTGTCCGCCATGGGTAAGCCAACTGGTTAGATGTGACAGATGTCTTCCCTATGGCACCGCTAATTCGTTTCATCTTCGATCAGACTCTACTGGTCCAACGTGCGCATGGTCCGCACTCTCGTTGAAGCCTTTCTCACCGCCACAGCTATCTTCTACACGGTCTACCTCGCATTTCACAATAACACACTCGATCCTAACGGATACAGCGCCGGATACTGGACTCAGACGTATCTCTTTTCCACCCCGATGCTGGTCATTGTGCTTATCCGAGCCGCGATGATGAATGTCGTTTGGGTCGGCAGATTCGCCGCCGTCAGTTTGGGCGTGCTGGTGTTTTCATTGCTATGCAATCTGGCTGTCATGGGCGTCGTTGAATGGCTCAAGTGGGTCGATGAGGGCACGTTTGAGAGCGTCCATGTTTTGCCTGGCTTCTGGGTATGTTTTCGAACTGTGAAGTGCGAGTATGTGTTCGTCCTGCGTGAGTTGGCTACCAACATCTAATTCCATCATAAGGTCGTCACGATTCTCCTGGTGGGGACTTGTTCCACTGGAGCACTTCTCGTCAAATAGTGAGTACTCCCAGCACCGTTCAACACCCTTCGTTCTTCCTGCAACACATGAGCGTGGCAGTTTAGCGGACAACGATTTTAATATTTATTTTCATTTTCCCTCCCCTTCCCAGCTTCTGGCACCATTTCCGCCCAAGGGACACCGACATCCTACTGGAAGAAGACATGATCGCGCGGCGACAAGGCCGCCGGCGTTCATCCTCGGCCGCACGGAACGGGCACGACTTAACGGACGCAGAAGCAGGAGGCGTGGACGGAGCAACAGCCGACCGGGGTCGGAAAGGCGGCCATGGAAGCCCTAATGGCCGCCCAGCAGCACAGCATCGGCGCTTATCGTCCACTAGGCGGCATGTGGAGGAGAAACCGGAGATGGAGATGGCTAATCTCGGTAAAGGGGTCTGATTTACCCATCAGAGCCGAGGTGGGCTTTCTTCTACCCGTTTTACCTCCCGTCTCTGCCTAGAGACCCGGGTCGAGTGAATTAGTCTCTTCCTACCGCACCTCCGCGCATCGCCCTTCCCCTTACCTTCATTTACGCCACCGCCACCTCCATCGCTATCTCCGACACCGCTTTTGCCACTACTTGTGGTTCTTTCTGGGGGCGGACACGCGATTATTCATGTACTTCATTAGCACACATATACCACACGTAACGCTTCTTCACCCTGAAATCGCTTTTGTCGTCCGCTGATGGAGTTCCGGAATTTTTCCTCTCGTAATACGACATTTTTGTGCCCCCGTGTCACTCGGTTAGTGTCTTCTCATCGGGTCGTGTGATGGTACCATGGCAATTCTGGACATGTCCGCCTGAACTCTGCCACTTTGACATTTACCCGCACATCGTGAGCGCACGTCGCCGCCCGACATTCAGGCGATCTCCAGTGCCTCTCCGTTCTGCGCACTCAAACGCGGAATCGGAAGAGAAGTGAGTAGGCAGCTCTCCTCCATTTTCGCATGACTGATGTCGTCAACGTTCCCCTTTGTGCGCGCGCGTGCTGAAGAGAAGGAAATAATTGGGCGATGGGCGTCCGATTAAGAGGGCCCTAATAGGAAAAGTTTATGGACAGTAAAGGGGCGATGGATGTGATGGAATGGATGGATGTGATTGTGATTGTGATTGTCCGTTTCTCTGGTTGCCCCCCCGAAGGAATTGTAACCATACTCGGCCATACTCGGCTGCCCCACCACCACGCAACTAAGCGCGGTCAGAAACTGCACGACGTATTTCTGGGTCAAGCCCCGGGCCCAGAATCTAGATGCAGGACGTTTTTGAATGCGAGGTCAGACTTAGTTAAGCCTGCGGACCGCTCAGAACGCTCTCTCGCTGGCTGTCGCTGCGCTGCGCTGGACTCTCGCTTCGTTTCGGACGCTTGCTGCATTCCTTTCGCCATGGTGAGGCATTCCCAACGCAATTTCAAGCTCAAGATTGGCTGTGGGTCTTGGGGAAGGAGTGTCGAGTAGCTTGCATTCTCTGGAGTCTGCACTGCCAAAGGCGCTTCCTTCTCAGAAAAAGTCGCGCAAGCACCAAGCAAGGGCCGCTCTAGCCGCTCCCAGGCACAACTGCACAAGGGCCGTCTCGAGGCACAAGGGCTTTCAGACCACAGCGATGTGGCAATTCCAGGAGAAGGTTTGACGTGAGTGACTGAGTCCCCACACATTCATATAATAGTGGCAAAAGGTACCTTTCTGTGCGGTTACACACTCCCTGCAGACAACCTCATGTTGACTGGAACGGTGGAAGGCGGATCATTCAAGAGGTTGATTCATTCAAGCATACAAATAAGGGAATTCTGCGGGGAACACTATCTGGGGAAGGAGGCTATCTCTGAGGCTATCTGCGCGAGGAGGCTATTTCTTGGACTGTGGACGACCCTTTTTTCCGGGCGGGGAGCTTTCGGGTCCCTTCCCAACAGCTGGCAAACGGATCTTGGATGGAGCCGCGGCGGGAAGCACGACGGTGTCATCGTTTTCATCTTCCCCATCGGAACTGTCCAGAGTAGACAGAGTAGTTCTGCTCTGAAAGGTAACTGACAGGAGAATCGAAGAATCTACAGGGGTCGATATGCTCTCAGCCGGCGGAGGCTCTAAAGGCAACAGAGGATGCATCGGCGACGGTGCATTTCCTTCCGCAACTCATCACGTCTTGGGGTTCTTCGTTGGTCAGCAGTAGAGAATCTTTGACGCTTCAATGAACATTGTGAGGAGCGAGTCCCTTGGTGCACACTCCTCGGCGACCCAGGCGTGAAAAGAACTACTGATTTCCTGGTACTGTTCTCCCAACTTCTCCTTCAGTCGAGCGCATATGTCAACGATGTCGTAAGGGATAGTGTGAAAACTCGCTGCGGATACGAGCCAGATGGGAGGTATCGCCATCGCGCCGCGGAGCCTGCCAGCGAGACAGTGGATCTCACATCCTCTGCAAATCCGACAAATGGTGGTGGTTTGGGGACATTCTCTGCACTGGATCTGTCGAGTGATGGCTCCACAATCCCCGCGTCCGCAATCCGCACTGCGGCGCCCCTCGTCGACGAGACTGTCGAAGATCGAGCATACAAGGTCTGGGCCAATTGGCGTGGTGCAGGCACTCGTAAGCATATGCTTCACGTCCTTTACGTCGTAATCCCGAGCGAGATACTCGGAAGTGTGGGCTCGAACTTTCCTTATTACGCCGGGTTCCAGCTCCAAGAAATCCTCGAGGGCGAAGTACTGAAAAGCGGCTTCCGCTGTGAAGCACAGGTCTGATGCTTTGTGTGTGTAGAAAAAGAGCACATAACGCATGGCGACCTCCTCGTTGGTGGCAATCTGTCGTATGTCAACTGTGTGGGTTGGCTTCGTTACTCCATCTTGCTGGATGGTCTGAAAAGAAGCATGGCTAGCAAAGTAGCCTGCGTTGGCCCTGAGGACGTCCATATGAACCATCAGTTCGCCGCTTTCACTGAAAATCAGCTTTGTGTCCCTTGTGGATTGCTCGAGTAACTTTCTGAGCCCTGGCGCCTTCAAACAACAAGTGTGAGCATCCTTGGTTTTCAAGCCGCCACACCCGCTTGAGGGCCGTCTTACCTCGTTTTTGCCTGCATTTGTTGCGTGAAGCTGGGAAGGCATGTCTTCAGTCTTCGAGAGCGGTTCGTCCGACTTTGAAAATATCGAATCCGATCGTATGCCATCTTCTGAGTGGAACTGGAAGTGGTCGGTCGAAGATCGCCCAAGAACAGCGTTCGTTCGAGTCGGGGCCATGACATGGCACTTGCGTCTGACGGCTTCTGAATCAGTTGTCAAAATGCTGCATATGTATGTAGTAGTCTGAGTCTGTCTATCCGAGTCCCCCGTTTCGCGAAAACTAAAACCTTCAGCAACCGAGGCGTCATTCTACCACGCACATATGTCCGACGCGCCAGTTTCAAGTGCTAGCAAGCATGGTCAACATGAAAGACGACTAAAACCCCGGTGAAAAAGAGGATGCGCAACCGGATGAAGGAGAGAATGAGCAACCCGCTGAAGCGGAGGAAGCTGACCAACTCGATGAAGAAGACGCAGAGAGTTTGGGTCGCCATGACGATTGAATAGGAACAGCTCGTCGTGACGGTACAAGTAGGGGATCGATACCGATGGGATATAAGAGAAGAGAGAAAGAGGGAATGGCACAATGATGACGCGCTGTCGCTTTCTTTCAAAGCCCGTTTGGAAACTGTCAACTGGAGATGGTATACACCGACCAGACCCGGAAAGGAAAATGAATCATTTAGGCAATACCATTATTATGCGAGTGATATAAATGAAAAGTGGGAACGCGAATAGGAAAAGTGCTCGACGGGAATCTATAGGCCTAATCTCTGAATGCACTCGCCTCTCCCACCACACCAATCCCACTTCACCAATCCTCCAACTTCCCCTTTCAGGCCTCCAAATCCGACGCGCTCCTCTTCCTCACGTCCTCCTCCTTCCAAGCCTCAGCCACTTGACCCGCCGGCAAAGCTGGTCCGGACAGGGCGGACTGGGCGGACAACGTATCCGGTTCTGTAGTCGTATTTCGCGTATGCAGCGGGCTACCGGTCGTCGAGGGGCGATACGGGGCCGCTGGGGTATCCTTAGCCTACCGTTGAAGTTGAAAGTCAATAAACACTTGTGGCACCGGAATATGCACAGAGGACACATATGTAAATACCATAAACCGCGAATAAGCCACCGCATTAGCGATGCCCCCCGCGTTCGTCAACGTTACCACAATAACATCCAGCTCAAACCACTCCTTTTTCGCGAGCAGCAGTAGCGCGTAGATGAGGTAAGGCGCCCACTGCACCATGTATATCAGCACAAAGACAGGTAACTCCTTCACCAACTTGTTGATCTTGCTCGTGCTCTGACTCGGGCCGCCCAAGGGGTTTCTTTTGGGTTTGGCGGTGTTCTCGGCGTTACCGGACATGTCGCTCAGGGCGATCGCCTGCTTCTTCGACGGGCCTTGTTGATGGTTCTGGGGGCCAAGCTGTTCCTGGGTCTTGCGGGCGTGCGTCCAGAGGAAGTAGGTTAAATGGCCGTAGAGAAGGGAGCAGGAGATCATGGCGAGAAGGACGATCGCGCCGTTGAACAGGAACAGACGGTTGGGAAGGCCGCACCATGCCTGCAAACCGGACATCGCATCATGCGTAAGCAAACATCGCTTGTCACCCTTCAATCACCTTCAAATCCCCAACCAACATCGGCCGGAAAAACGATTCCAATACATACCGGCTCCTGGCCGTAGTCGTTCGTTATAAACGGAATCATCCCCCAAACGAAGGGCACTCCCCAGCACACCCCATGCAGTTTCCAGTCCCTGCTGCCCACGTTGATATACCGCCCGCGAACAATCGCTGTCCAGAGGTAGAAGGCGATCGCGGTTACCCAGAAGGCTGGGAGATTCTGTTACCGGAGTTCAAATGTCAGCACGGTATCGGAATTCCAAGTGTTGGGACGACGGGTACGGATACATACCATGGCGTAGACGGTACCGAACCCCAGCATCCTGCACCCAGCGCCTGGAAGAACCAAATACTGGGTTAGACGCCCGATTCTCGGCCTAATCCCTCAGTAGTGGATGGAATATCGTCTTACCTGTGGCCAAGTATCCGCGACTGATCGAAATAATATGGTCCTTCAATACCGATCAAACAGGCAAGTCTGATAAGTTCACATCTTCACGCGTTTAACCGCTAATCCTTGGGCGCCAAACGTCTTCTTCAACGCACCGTCCCATGAAAAACACCAAACAAACAATCAGTCAAGCTAATCCACATCGGAAACTTTTCAATGGTCCGCAACTGCGTCCGCTGGCTTCGCATCTTCCTGATTGTTGTCGTCACGATGTACAGAGAGCCGGAGACGGAGAGAAAGATCACGCAGAGGGCAATGATGTGAATCGTTAACCTAGGGAAGAAGGAAAGCGCCGATGTTAGTGGTCGTCGGGCATCACTCGCTCCCATGCCGTTTATGTTGGCCTCATCCCAGCGAATCCACCGCCGAGATACTCACCACTTATACTTCTCAAACCCGCTATACAATACGCCCTCATGCGGGTCCACATACTCGCGCGCCATCTTTGCACTTCGAAATACCCTGATTCTGCGGTATATGTCGTCAACGATGCAGGGGCGGAGGTGCGCCGGGACGGTTTATAAAGAGCGGTGGGCGGCGAGCGGAGAAGGAAGGACGGGGTGTATGTGTATATGTCAATACGTCCCCACCCATACGGGAACCCTCGCCGGGTACGACCCCAATAAAGATCGCAGGTGTTTTTCACGCAATGGGATTCCAGCCCACGGCCCGGGTTCTGAACGCAATCTGATGGATGGATTTTGTGAGAATGGTCGTCATGTTAACCGGGGCCCGCGTCGGCGGTGGCGATGGGGGAAGACTGTCATTGGAACAATAGCGCCGGTTATTAAAGGTCCTGGAATAATATGGAAAGCGTATCCTCTCCTTCCTCATCATGGCTGCAACGGAAGAATGACAATTTTCTTGGACTTTTTCTCTCACTGGAGGGAACACCGCGAATATGGAAGGATTAGGGTGGCGCGGTTCGTACCCCTCGCAAACGTTTTTTTGCATTCATCAAACCAGTCCCCATGGTCCAGTGGCGCTGCCCCATTCCCTCCGGAGACCCTGCCCTGAACATCAGAACAGCTTTCTATATACCGGATAAGAAGAAAAGTGTGTATACTATAGCTCGTTGGGTATTAGCTTTTTGACCATTGGTTAAAGATGAAGACCGTGACGAGTGCAAGCGTCAAGGAGCGGAGTGCGGAGTTGCAGATGACGGCACGCGCCTGCATGTTACGCTGACCTTCCGACAGATATTCTTGCACAAACCGTCAACACATTTTGCTCCTTTGTCGGTGACAAGAAACTGAAGAGCGTGAGAATCTGAAAACGCATCGCGCCAGTCCATTCTGTCCCCATTCCCAATCTCATGCCCAGCTGCGTTTATTCAGTCTCACCATTGCCGCGACCACCCGTGCGATCGAAGGGCTGAAGTCGGAGCCAAAGAGAGCAAGTTCCACTCCCGTGTCGAATCTCTCTGCGCGCATGTAGCCTCTGAGGGGTTCGGAATGTAACAATCGGAATGGAACACGCCCTCTGGACCGCAAATCCTCATGGAGTGGTCACCAAACGGTCAACGGTAATAGAAATACTCATCCGAGTGTCAACAAGTTTTTCGTTGCGATTTTACGAAACGTCACCAACAAAAGATGGGTCTTATGAAACCACACAACGAGAAAGGAAAAGGAAAAGGAAGATGTCAGAAGACAAATCTTTGAATAATGTAAAATGATGTGTGTACAGGAAAAAGAACCAGACGCCCTGTGCTTTCTATCCAGTACGCCGAGAGAATAACAAAACAAAGAGAGACCAAATAGGGAGACACAACACGGAAAGAAAGAGGTCAATGGGAAAGGGAGAAACTGTCTAGGACGGCTATGCCGCCCGTCCAAAAGAAAGACAAACCAATGTCTATACAACAGCACATCTTACACAGCCCATCCAGCAACAAACGCCATCATAGCCGCAACAGCCCCCACACCCTTCGCGACCTCCGTCTTGCCAGCCGCAGCAGTTGCATTCCCAGCAGGCACACCCCCATTCGCAGCCGAGCCTCCCGCCCCGGTGTTCACCGCAGCGTTGGCGTTGACGCCGTTGATCTTGGAATCACGGACCTTGGCCGGGAATGTCGGGGACGGGATCGTTTCCGCATCGTTCCAGGCAGCGTCGGCGCCCGTGTTGGAAGCGCGGAGGTTGATCGTCCCCGCCTTCTGCACGGGGGCACCGCGAGAGTCGACAGCCCAAACCATCCAGTTACCCGGCTGCGCAATGTTCGCAGACGCGGGCAACTTGACAAGCACCTTGTTCTTCGCGTATTTGAGTATAGGCAACTCGATGTGGCGTTGGTCGAGATTGACGGTGTGGGTCATGGAAGCGTAGCGGATAATGGAAACTTGTTGGATGCTGGATGCAATGTCGGTGGTGAAGGTGAGGACGAGGGATTGGCCGTAGGTTGCTGCGGCCGGGTTTAGAGGAAGGGCGAGCTGGGGGCGGTTGGGGATGAAGGTGTAAGGAGGATAGTACACGTCCATTGTCCTAATTACAAGGAGACGTGAACGTGGGAGTCAGTCATGTGCACATGCGAAAGACGTGGTAACGAGAGAGTGGAGTCCTTACATCTCATCAGGACGAATGGTGGTAAAGCTGTCTCCATTCTGCGAGTCACCTCCTCCAGTGAAGATCGTTCCATCCTCCCTCAAAAGGGCGGTGTTATGGTAATGCCTTCCAACCGGCGCAGGGGCCCCCACCCTCCATCTCTTGCTGTTAGGACCAGCGGGCTCAGAGGGGTCGAAAATAACAGCCTCGAGGACACCGTGAGACGCGACGGGCTGCCCATAGACACCGCCCTGGTGCCCCTTCCCGGAGCCCGAGAGGATGGCGATTGTGCCGTCGGGCAGGTTGACGGCGGCGGGTTGAGAGCGGGCGATGGGCATGTCTTCAGCGGTGAATTTGGCGCCGGCAGTTTCAAGTTGGACCCAGTGGCAAACTTTGACGGGGTCGCAGTTGGGGCAGTTGGACCTGGTTAAGCAACCCAACGCCATTTAGTCACAGAAAATGATTGAGTGTGCCCGCAAAACGACCAATTGGGTTACATACCAGGCATCTTTACCGTTGTTCATACGTGGGGTCGGTGTGCCGTCAGGGGAGGTGCCGTTAACACCACCACACAACCACGATTCCATACGGTAGTCATCACGATAAGACAACATGGGCACAAAGTTAGTTCCGGAGAAGGGGAAAGTACGCGGTAAGAGGCCGTTCGCCTTCGTCAAGTCCAATACAACGTCGGGCGTCTCCGTCCCGGTCTAAAGAAATTCAGATATGAAGTCAGGATAAAGCGAACCTCGTAACGCTTGAAACGATGCCAAATACGTACCTTGGGGTCAACGATAACGGATTCGTACTGAGAGTGAATCCAAATGTTTCCTGATTTCGGCAGGACGTAAGCGACGGGGTACATGTTGATGGGGAAGTGCCTTGCGAGAAGTTCGATGCGCTTGCTAGCACCCATTGGACCCGTGACAGGGGACCACATTTCGAAGGTAGGGTTATCCGCCTCGGGATGTTCAGGGTCGAAGTAGTAGTGCTGTCCGCCAATGATCATAGCCTCTTCGCTAGGAAGAGTGATCACGGAAGGGTACCAACGACCCCAGAGCTTGTAGGTCGAGCCTCCCGGGGTAGAGGGCTGGAGGGCGGGATCCCTGTACATGTCAGCAACGCGGATCAATTGCGGGCCGGTGGTATCAGTGGAAGCGAGGGCGACACGAATGTCAGATCGTCCGTTGCTGTGAGGAAACGAGAGAGGGAGACAACAGTCAACGTAAGATCAAGAGTGGAAGCACAGCTAAGACTGTACGGCGTTCGAACTTACGAAGTGTAGTTCTGGCCTCTCCAAGGTTTGTCCCAGAACTCGTCCCCACCGACAACCAAGTAACTGCCGTTAGCAAGCTGGGTATGACCACCACAGAAGGCATAACCATGGAATTGTCCCAGGGCCGAGTTGTTGTGGAACCCACGGTCAATAGGGATGTATTTGCCGGTATTGCCGTTGAATTCGGCAGCGTCGGTGAAGAAGGTCGTGTTTGCAAAGTTGGGGTTTCCGTTGTACCATTGCGAGACGGGCATGGATGCGAGCGCCTTGAGCTGGTCGTTGGTCCACCCTTGGCCAGCGTCGGCGGTGTAATAGTGGACTCGCTCGGACATGTAAATCTTGTCTCCGGGGAAGAGACCGACGTGGATAGGGACGACGCCAGAGTTTTGTGTCCTGCAAGAATCGCGGATGAGGGTACGACGTATTAGTACATGGGTGGAGAAGGCATAAGAGGGAAGGAAAAAGTCAGGCCCCGCTCGCTTCCGCTCGCGACAAGGAAGTTGTCCTGCGATGTTCCAAAATCACCGACACTCGCTGACGACCGCAGACCCTCAAATGGGGCTGGAGCAAGCATCCAATGCTCGATGTGACCTGCGAATCTCAAACCCTCTCGCGACGGCGGAATTCTCGCTTTCGCCCGCGAGACCTTGTTTTCCCACGCTCAGTTCGATCGCAGGCTCGCTTACGCCCGCGAAACCACATTTTCCCACGCTCGGCATCGGTCGCGGGCTCTCAATTACCCTCTCTCCCTCGCTGCTGTCGATACTCACCACTTAATCCAAGCACCCTTAGAGGCAGCATCCGTGGGAATTCCCTGAGGCAACGCGGCGGTCGTCCCGGCCGTCGCCGGAGTGGCGGCAGGCGCAGCCACACCCCCAGCAGCGATGGCACTGGGAGTCGCAGCCGGAGCGGCAACAGCCGAAGCGGAAGCAGACGCAGAAGCGGCGGGGGCAATAGGCGAAACCACAACGGGAGTCGGTTGAGCGGATACGACGGCGGCGTTGAAAGTGAGGGCGCTAAGGCCAAGGGCGAGGGTTGCGAGGTGCATGGTGGTGGGAACTGGAGTCTACACCCTCTATAGTTCTATGTGTAAGGAGGTGAATATTCCCACGGACTGAGCAATTGACGGAGAGGGAGAGAATGGAAGAACGATCTGGCGGTCGGTGGGTGGGGGGGTGAGGATGAAAGCGGTACAAGAAGAGGCCGTCTATGTACTGTCTATATGCTCTATATGGGACCTTCTATTAGGCTCCAGTCTAGTACGTAGAGGGGGGAATCCCAAACGCTTGCTTGCTTGCTTGTTGCTTGTTGCCTCCCTCGGAGTCCCACCTCCCACAGCTGCCCCCAGCCGCTTGCTTCATGGATAGTTGCCTGTGGCCTGTGCGTGGGAGGCTAGAAGAACATTCGGCAAAACTTTAAATTCAGCCAAGGAAGGGGATCCCATGATTCCCATTCCCATCCAAGTGTGGCACCCTCCGTGTTTCATTCATTGCGGCAAAACGATCCAGCCAATGGGATGAGGGGAGTGATTTACGAAACAAGGAGATGAGAGAACTCAGAGGAGCGTAAATAAATCCGGCCCGTCAGTCACGTGCATGACAAAGACCCTCTCGTCAAAGATGACGGAGGCATTTTTAGGGTTAGGTGGATATGCACCACCCAGTGTCCAAGATGGATTTGGGATGTGATGGAACATGATGCGGTGAAGGGGTGTGCTTTTGTTGAGCGGAGCGGTATATGTGGCGATGCTTTCCTATCGCTGCGATGCCATCCCCCACGGCGCGCTGGGGGACTCGGAGAGCGGCCGCGGCCCCCCCAATGCGCTGTGCCTTTTTTCCCCAACATATCTCCGGTAATGAATTGCAATTGCACATTGCGCATACACTCACGCTTGTTCCTCCCTTTTCTTCATCGCCACCGCCTCAACTTCCACCTCGCCTTTCTCCGAATCCCTCAAAAGCCTCACTCCACTCGCATCCCCCTCCTTCTCACCCTTCTTCTCACCACCGCCCTTCCCCTTCGTCCTCGTCCTCGTCTTGACGATCCACAGCGGCCAAAGCCCCCCGACAGCCCCACACGCAAAACTTGCAACGAGAGATACCGCCACCAGCCACGCCGGCCGAGCGCTGTGGTCGGATGCCCAGATCCACATCGCGGCTGCCATGGGGATTTGGAAGAGGACATTGAGGGCTTGAAGAGATAGGATGGAGAGCCAAATCTTGCGCGGGAGGGGTGGTGGGGGTTTTGATGATGGGGTGTCGATCGTGGTGAGATGGAGGGGCGCGCTTGTGTCGAGGTCGAGGGTGGCGATACATGAGGATGGAGGGAGGATGATGAGCCAGGGCGACTGGCGTTGTTCAAGTTGCCGTGCGGCTTTTATGTCGTTCTGAGAGGGGATCGAGTGAGGAGAGCGAGGGAAGTTGGGATGCTCAGATCAACGTGTATCTCCCAACATCGGAACGTCCAACGCTCTCCCCCTATAACACAAGTCAAAAGAGAAAAATGCCCCATCTTCATGGCAGACCCACCTTCAAAACCCACCTGCCCGCCAACCACGCATCCCTCGCCCTCCCAGGCGCAAGCATCCCCGCGTTGACACAAAAGCACGCATTCAGAATCTGGCTGGTCACCTCCACCCACGCGTCCTTCCTCGCCTTGTCGTCGAAGCGTATCATCCCGACGAGACACATGAATAGGATCGCGCCTGTGACGACGATGATGAGGAGGAGGACGGAGAGGAAGATGTTCTTTGGAGTTAGGTGGGGCCGCAGCGTTGAGAGAGTTAGGGTGGAGAGCCGGAGAGGGAAGAGCGGGGGAGGTGACGGTGATGGTGATGGTGAAGGTGATTTGGGTGAGGTGGTAGTGGAGGTGGATGGGTCGGTGAGAGTATTGGCGGCGGCGTGTGGCGACATGTTTCGGTCGTGGTGTATATGTCGGAGTTGGAAGGGATTGTGGTGCAAGGGATGTTTGGTATTCGCTGCCGTCCGCTTTTTATCTCAGATGCTTGCGGTTGTAACAAGATGCGCTGCGGGTTTCTTGGCGTGGAATCCCTTGCGAGGTGCCACAGACAAAGAAACCCCCGACGACCAAAGTCCGAGAGAGTTTGCAGAGGAAACGAGAACGAGACCCTAGGAAAGCTGTTCATTGACGCTTAGAGCGGAGTCCTAGTACGGAGTCCGTGCGCCGCTGACGGCAAAGAGCGCCAAGTGAGCGCCAACTCGCCGCCAAGGTGATGGAACACACTCTCAACGCCCAAGTTGCCATCAACATTAGCACCCCCCCTTCTCTCGTACTATACAATCACCCTCCCTCTCCCTTCTCTCCCTCTGTCGCAGCACTTCACGAGCTTCCCGCTTTAAACGCTTTATCCCTTCACCGCATTATTAGTCATGGCAGTGCGCCACGCCCTCCCTTCTCACTTACCACCCACCTACACCTCATCCGCCAACGACACCCCCTGCTACACCCCTTCACCACCACCACCACCACCACCAACCTCCGAAGAACAACGACCACCACCACGCTATCGCACCCTCTATCCTTCAGCTCTCAACACCGCCTACGACCCCGACGAGCCGATTTTGAGGAGAGAGGATTGGATAGGCGAGACGGTGGCCTATGTAGGCGCGCAGCTGGAGACGGACGAACTGGAGATTGTGTTCAATCATTTGGCCGGGAATAAGTGTGTGCGGTTTTTGTATTTGGGAGGGAATAATGGCTTTTTGACGGATAATGTGAGTGTGGACGTCCTCCTATACTATTGGTTTCACAGCCCTCCAACCCTGTCAATTCTAGGTCATTCCGTACCTGGTCCGTGCCCTGCGCCTGAACACCACGCTCACCTCCCTCCGTCTCGACCGATGCAGTCTCGGGGCGCCCACGGCCGGAATGCTGGGGGTCGCACTCCGCTCCAACCACACACTCACATCCATCAACCTCCGCGACAACGCCATCTCCGCGGAGGGGATCCAGTTATTCTTCCAATCCCTGGGCTCGACACCGTCGTCCCTTACGGAATTGGACCTGAGCGCGAATACGTTGACGGATGAAGGGGCGATGTTGATCGCGGTGCAGGCGCCGGTCCTATTGCCCAGGTTGGAATCGCTTACGTTGGATTTCAACACGCTGACGGACGCATGTATTCCACACCTCGCCCGGTTGCTCTCCACGACGCACACAACGATCTCGCAGCTCTCACTCTCTGAGAACCGTGTATCAGCTCACGGGGCAGACCTTCTCAACACGGCGATCCGGGAGAGCAAAGGACGGGTGACACGGGTGGCGCTCTTTGTCAATGGGATCAGGACGCGGACGAGTGCGTTGAGCTGTTGGCCGAGGATCGTGTGGAAGGAGAAGCATCGGGGGGGTGGTGGGTGGAAAGCGGTGGGGAAGCCGGCGTATGTGAGGAAGACGTAGGGGATGGGTATGAGGAGGGCCTAATTTTTTCCATTCTTCTGGTTCACATTTCACAGGGCATTTTTAGTCACTTCTGAGTATCGTTGATTCCTGTGTACTGTACTGTATATTCATATAATAATGATATGTACTGTACTGTATCTTATCTCGTCGACGAGCAGAGCACCGACTTGGAGCACTGTCGATTCCATCAGGTGGCGGGCGAGGCTGTGAGTGTAGATATATGGAAAGAGCGCAAGTCTGACTGACTGACCTGCGCCTGCGCCCGAGGCCCCGAGGGACTTGGCATTGAAGCATATTATTTTTGGCCATCATGACGCGGGCGCGAGCTGTCTAGAACACGTGCCCTCTTGGATAGTTTATCTCTTTTCCTCCTATTCTTACTACCACGAAGTCTTCTTCACACTGACGGAGAGTGACGCGGACGGAATGACGACAGAGGAACACCCCTTCTCTCGCACTCGTAGTAGGTTAGACGCTACATAAGCCGATGAGAGGCTCCCCTCCCTCCCGCCCTCTTACTGTAAGCATCTCTCTCACTCAACTCAGCACCTCCCACCCACCATGAGCTTGTCGTGCGCCTGCTCCTGCTGCCAAACTCGAGGCTGCTCGCCAGCCTTCGTCGGCAACGTAGGGGTCTCCGACAGAGCCCTCTGCATGGCTGACACCTGCAACCGCTCCTTCCCAGGGCCCTGTGCTCGCACTCCCGCCGGCGGCGCTATCAACGCAATCATTTCCACAAACAACAACAACAACAATAACAACAACAACAACAACAACAACCGTCGGGGCGGGGTTCAGATAGGCCTGATTGGCGGTGTGGTCGCCGGCGTCGTTTTTCTGGCCATCGTGGCCTGCATTGTGGCAATGTGCCTCCGTAAACGCCGCCAAAAGAACATTCCACCACCAGTGGCCACTTACCCCACCCCTCTCGCTCCCGGCGGTCCGCCGCCGTATCAGCAACAACCAGGTCCCCCCTACGCAAACCAAGCAGCCTACCCCCCACCACCCCTACAACAATCCAACAACAACAGTCGCTTCAACGGCGCAGGGATGGGCCTAGGCGCGGGTCTCGCCGGCGGCGCACTCGGCGCCATCGCAGTCAACCAACTCTCGCATATGGGTGGGCATCACCACAACCACTACGGCGACGGCTATAACGATGGGTATGGGAATGGCTACGGCGGTGGATATGGGAATGGCGCGGGTGGAGCAGGAGGAGGCGATTTCTACAACCAGTCGGTGACCGAGACCAGCCAGCCGTGGGGCCAGACAACGGATACTTTTGTGCAGAGTGGGGACGGTGCCGGCGGGTTCACACAGAGTGATACACAGACTTGGTAGTAGGGGCCCGCTGGTATTTCCCCACAACGGCTTTAGGGTTAGACCATGAGAATCTTGTATAATCCTTCACCAGCGTATTCCATAAGCGTAAAGTTCCTCTTGCGATTGGCGATTCGCGATTAATGAATGGTAGATTCGAGAATAATGTACAGTACAGAATAGCATACAGTAATAGAAAAGAGGCCTTCATAACCCGCTGTTCCCCCAGATGTGACGAAATCAACCGTGCCTGACCCTAAAGTAGTAAGAAAGGGAGGGGGGGATTACTGTCCAGTACGTACGTGGCCTTCTGAGAAGTAGTCGCGTCGCCCCCCATTCAGTAACCCCCCCTCTTTCGTCTTTCCCATTCCCTCGACATTTGCACAACCAACAACTCCCCTCCGAGGGGCACCCACCCCCTGCTGTACCTGCTACCTGCTTCCTGCAGAGTTCCGCCTCCTCTCTCGCTCCCTCCCACTTCCGTTATGTCTTCAGAACAACTAGGTTGCGTCGCTGCTGCCTTCGCCTCAACTAAAACTGCTGCTGCCTCTACACAATCAGACACTACCGCTTCCTCCTCAACCGCAACAACGACAACAACAACCCCAACAACAACAACAACAACAACCTCCGTCCCTCTCCCTGACCGCTCCGACCTCACTTGGCCTCAGTTCTTGCAACAATACGCTCAGGGGCTCTTTGACCATGACAGGATACCTGCAAGGCCTGATAACCCGCCGCCTTTCTCGGCCCCCTTCCTGCCCGCCCCGGACTTGCCCAAAATATCTGAACATGAAAGAAGAAAGGCTCTATATCGTTATAGATTGTTTACTGAGAGGGGGGGAGGAGGAGGAGAAGGAGGAGGAGGGAACGACTTGCTCAGGTTTGAGGATATCTTAGAATTCGCAAAAAAGTACTTTAAAAGCCGGCATGTGATTGTGAGTATTCGCGAGGGCCGCGAGCGATAGCGAGCCCAACATCCTCGCCGCGAGCGCGGTGATTAGGGGACCCTTTTGTTGATAGTTGATGGGTGGATTATGGGTTGATGGTTGATAGATGGTTGACAGTTGGATGATGGCTGATGGCTGATGGTTTGATGGATGTTGATGACCGTTGAAGGGTTGATGGATGTTGTTGATGATGCTTCTCGACTTACACGTCTTCTTCTTTTCGCAGTTGACCTGGGTGTTGGACGACTATGTTCTTACAAAGCTGGAGGGAACAAACTACTCTACCGCGGCACGACAGGAATCGTTATGCTCGCATTCGGTTCTCCGGCACGACGGAAAGGGACTGGTGATATATGATACCCTGAAAGACTGGCGGTTCAACAACAACCCGAACGTTATAAATGCCCCCTTCGTACGCTTTTATGCAAGCGCAAACGTCATTACACCAGAGGGACACAATCTAGGCTCAATATGCATCATGGATTCGAAAGCACGCAAAAAGTTCGCACAATCAGAGATGGACGTCCTGGCAAACTTCGCGCAGGCCGTGCTCGACAGGCTGGACGCGTGGGTGCTGCGAAAAGAGTTGGAGGAGCGGGATAGGAGGGAGAATGCGTTGGCGGAGTTTGCGCGGGCGGCGCTGGGGGATGCGCCCCTCATCCTGCAGACCGGATTCGACCTAGGCACGCAGTTGATCGCAAACGCACTGGAAGTCGAATGTGTGATCTTACTCAGCGTAACTCCCACCAATTCCGTACCGTCGGCTGATATCACCGCCCCCGACCGCGTCATCAGCTCCAACCTTCCCGGTTTGGCAAACGCAAAGATCGACATGACCTGTCCTGTTACTTCAGGCCTCGTCTACGAGACACTCGGTTCCACTCGGGGGATCGAGCGCCAATTCGACCCAGACGACCCCGACAGTTCTCCCGCCTTCGTTCAGCACCTTGGAATTGCCTCCTGCATCGCCGTCCCCGCCAAGGTTGGCAACCCTACCGCTGCGAATCTAGAAATTGGCGTGCTCATGGCGTTCACGAAAGACTCGCGACGGGTTTTCAGTGCGTCCGATCTCGCTTTTTTGAGCACCTTCTCGGCGCATATGTCTACTGTCGCGTACCGGACTTATGCGGATGAGGCGGCTGTAGCCAAGATCGCGTTTGTTAGCTCCATCAGCCATGAACTTCGTAAGTTTCCCATCTCGATGGAACTTGGGGTATTGCGTTGAAGCTTAACCAATGTCCTTGCCCACACAGGCACACCCCTGCACGGTCTCCTCGGCGTCTCCGACCTCCTCGCCCTCACACCCCTCACAACCACCCAAGAAGCCTTCGTCAACACAATCGAATCCTGCGGTCGATCCCTCCTAGGCGTCATCAACAACGTCCTCGACGTCGCGAAACAAGTATCGAAGCGCGAGAATCAAGCGTCGAGAATCAAAGAGGTTGATCTGTTTGAACTGTTGCAACAGGTTGTGGATTCGGTTGCGGCGACGTGTCCCCCGAATGTGGAGTTGCTACTTGACGTGGCATTGCCGAGGGAATGGAGATATGTGAAAACGGATGCAAACTGTGTTAGGCAGATTATGGTCAACTTGCTGGGCAATGGTGAGCAATCGAAGTGATTCCGCTACGCTTTAGGCCGATGATCTCATGACCGTTCATTCCGTTCCTTCGCAGCTCTGAAATTTACTCAGGAAGGATCCGTGGAGTTGACCGTGTCATTTGTGGACGAAGCGTCGGCGAAATCACACCTAGACGCGGATAAGACGGGACCCCGACTCCTTCGCTTTTCGGTCGCCGATACCGGTTGTGGCATCTCCGAGAGCTTTCTACCAAACATCTTCACCCGACCGTTTGCACAGGAAGATCCGCTGAAACAAGGGACCGGCCTAGGACTCGTGCTCACTCGGTATATGGTCACGAGATTGGGAGGAAATCTTGCAGTGCAGACGGAAGCAGGGATTGGGACAAAGATGTGGATGGACGTTGAGATGGAAACGCTGTCACCAACAAACATCAAACCGCTTGCACCCCGGGTCGCTCGCGTTCATGTTGCATCTCCGAACTTGGCGAGATGCCTGGCCTCCATGCTCACCATAAATGGAATGACCGTTACCTACGGACTTGAGGGCATCGCAGACGGCGACGTCCTTATAGTGGACCGCGAAAGCCCAGACCTCATCAACCTCCTCAGCACCCCTTCCTCAACCAAACCCGCCATCCAAATCATCTACCTCTGCCGAATCTCTCAACACGCGCGCACAGTCAACTTCCTCGAACTCCGCCTACAGAGACCGGACGTCGCCGTGCTAGTCATCACGGAACCCCTGGGCCCGCATAAGCTGTTTGAGGCGTTTGAGTCGTTTCAGAATGAGAAGGTGCCCAGCTTGAAACCGGCAGCGACGTCGTTGATTACGGTCGAGAGGGGGAGGTTGGCGCAGAAGTCGACGCCGGAATTGGCGGGCGGGTCGGCTTCAGATGGGCGTGGGCTGGGGAGTGCTGCAGATCGGACTGGCCTTGCAATGGGTTGTGTTCCGGGTCTTGCACCGGCGGTTGAACCCGATGAGACGCCTAGTCGTTCTGTTTGCCACGCGAGGTCGATGCCCAGCCTTGTGCTCTCACCGCCAAACTCAGCTCCTCAAAGCGTGCCCGCCACACCCGCCGACGAGTCCCTCACGCTTCCCTCACCCTTCATCACTACACCCCCCTCAACCTCCTCGACCCCCGCCGGCGCACCACCGCCTCCCCACCAGCTCCACTGCCTAATAGCAGAAGACAACCCCACAAACCGCATGATTCTCATCCAATTCCTCAAAAAACTCAACATCGCCCACGTCTCCGCCCACGACGGCCAGCAAGCCGTCAACGCCTTCACCTCGTCTACACGGCGATTCGATTTCGTTCTGATGGATATACAGATGCCGGTGTTGGATGGGTTGACTGCGACGAGGAGAATCCGTGAGATGGAGAAGATGGGGAGCGTCGGGGCCCAGCCACGAACGAGGATTTGGGCGCTGACGGGGATCGATACGGAGGGGAACAAACGGGACGCGTTCGAGGCCGGTGTTGACGCGTACCTCACCAAACCGGTCGGGTTGAAAGAGCTGCGGGCGGTGTTGGGCGACGTTTACGGGGACCGGGTCGCGGGGTGGACGCCGCCGGCATCAACACCGGCTGCGTGATGGTCAGTGAGCCATCTTTTCTTTTTTGGGACCGACCTTGACCGTGTTTTGGAGCGCAGCGGCTGCTGGGCAATCGCTTGCGGACTTTTATGTAGTGGACCTATTCCTGGACCTGGTTCTTGATCCCAGTCGTGCGTCGGGACTAGCAACCCCTCCGACTTTCATCATCCGGCGTACTATTACGTAGGCAGCTCCTGGCGAGCGTGTACATACTTAATTGATTTCGCTGTGGGGTCTTAAATTGATAGACGTTGAATGTTGAACGCTTTTGATTGAGAGAGGCGTCTGCTTCCCACCATGAGTTTTCATCGGTAGGTAGTCGAACCATTGACGGCCATTTGAGACACCCTCCACTTTGGCCGTTCAAACTGAACTGGGAAAAAGCAAAAGACAGAAGCGGAGGCAGTCGACAATGACAGGTCAGTGAATAGCGCGGGGTGGGGTTTCTTTTTGTATCTAAAACCTATAGTGATCAAGCGCTGAGCATTCCTAACTTCCGCATGGTTGGCCAAGTTATGACGCAGCAATCTCGATGCAGAATTTATCGTTCCCGTCTCTTCCCCCCTCCCCGTGAATAACATGCAGATAAATGTGCGGCCCAAAGACCGCCCACCAAAAAATTGAACATACCGGAACAACAACCATTGCGAGGACAAGGATGAAAAATCCCGATAAGCCTGTCCATGGGATATTCATGTTCTTCAGCAAGGTTTTCTTTCCCCTGGCGTCTAGCTTGCCTTCCTCTGCCAAATCGGCTGGGTTGAAGTCTCCGCTCCCCCCCTCCGAATCTTTGGAGGCATTTTTCGGCACCATCGGTAGAATTGTGCGAGTTGGCTCGGGTTCTTGTCGGATGCACTTCTCGGCAGACTGGAACTGTTGACATCGGCAGTTTGCGTCCCAGAACGGACTTCTTAAGTGCTGAGTTGGTGGGCCTCGACGTCGCGCGTTACCGAAAGGCTGGTAACCATACGTAAGGCCGACATTCGGAACTTCCCTTGATGCTTCTTCGGTTCGTATGGATTTCAGCAAAAATGCCCCAATTGACGCGGGTTCTGGTTAGGCTCGCCATAGCACATCTGTGTATCAGAGGCCGGCCTTTCCACTACCCGGCGGAGACTGAGATGGAAAGACAGCAGGAAAGACAGGAATACCTGAGGGGGCCTGTGCCTGGGGAGCCTGCTGCTATAAAGTCTACCCCAACTGCCGCGGCTGGAGAAACCACCGAGCTCCCACCCGCCGAAGTCAAGTCTGCAGAGTCTATGGAACCCTGAGCTGATGATACATACGGCGTAATAGTTTTCCACTTGTACGCATGTGATAGGACAGGAAGCATTTGCATTAAGTTTATTGTAGTACTGTTTCTAGTTTACGGTGCCTTTACGGCGTCTTTGATTTTCATAGCGTATAAACATAAGAGAAGAGCGGAAATTGCATAATGAGACTGAGATTGGTGCCAGACCACAAGCGATCTGAGTGCGTACTAAGAGGGCAGAAGCGTTTGTCGGAGTTTGCGGCGAGAACGAGGTGCTGGTGGGAGTCCGTGATCGTTTTCAGTTTATGAGTCTGGACCCAGAAGCCATCGCCGCCTTCCACGTCTATCCTGATGACGTCCCCCAGACGTACAGTATGACTCCATCCCGCTGCATTTGGTGGGATCAGCTGCTTAGGTTTTTCATTGATCAGCATCTAGTCGGAGGCTTTTAACATGGCAAAGGTCCGGCCACAGCTTAGGGTTAGGGTTAGGGTTACGTGGGACCCCAACGAATGCTGTGCTACAACCTATCCCTGACCAATACGTTTTGCGACGGAGCTTCAGAGAAACTTCTCAAGTTTCAAGGAATCGATGACTCTCATTGACAACCGCCCGTCCTCCCTCACATTTGATTAGGTCTGTTCTGTTTTGATACGAGAAGAGGGACCAGCTATCCTATATAGTATAAGAATTGGCCAACTGCAAGCAAGAATGGCTTGCGATCTGATGAACATGTGAGCAGCAACTGCAACGGTGCAATCTTCCTTCCTTCGCCATCGCGGATCGATCAGTACAGCGTGATTTTTAAAGAGACAGACAACATTATATTCTGGTGCAAACAACACAAACAAGATAAGCGAGCCATAAAGTATACATCGGCCTCTTCCCATTCCCGATTGCATTACTCAGGCACCGGATTGATATCCTCAGCTGTTTGTAGTTCAAACGTCATTATTGCCGACAACAACCCGCGGGGGCTTGGTGTTACAGATAACAATGCTGATCAAAAGGGTGACAAAGGCTAAACAGAACCCGGAGATATTGAACCACTTCTCCAAGTGAAAGTGGTCGTCGGTTTGCATTCCATAATAGATTGTCTCGGCTACATAATAGATTGTCTTTGCAGAATACCAAAGTAGACTCCGTTTCGTGACGGGACAACCAGCGACAACGGGGTGGCGGAATTGCCGCCATACTGTGCCGACTTCGAAGGAAGTCCACACAATGGTGAGGGGCGTCACCCCGAAGGGAAGGCACTTGGACCAAATAAGTTCGGCTTGACAACAGGCGAGAACAAAACACCCCGTCGAAGGCACAAAACCAAGGCAAATCACGAATATCCATAGGAAGTATCTGATAGAACGCGGTAGAGCCATCCAGAGAGCCATCACTACTGTTGACAGGACTTGAAAGAACGACATAGAGCGGTTACGTGCAGTTGGCGGATAGTTGAGTAGGCCGTGCAGTTGGCGGATAGTTGAAAGGAATGTAAGGAGGAAGCCGGCATCCTTCTCTTTCTCCCACATGGTAAGGTGGTGCGGAATCCGAAACGCTCTAAAGCCGGCATGGGCCTCTCACTCCTCTCAGGGCTGCGCCACCCGTGCTGCGCCACCCATTTTTGGTCCTTGTCGCGAGGAGTCCTGACGGTCAGGTCGCACACTTCCTCGTCGATGATTTTGCGGGTAATGCTCAAAATGAGCAGCCACGGCGGATTCGCGTAGCAGAGGTGATATCATATCTAGTTCCACGATATCTGCAAGGCGTCGAGGCCTGTGGGTCTCGCGGGTCGAACGTGCAGCAGTTCGGAATGCGGGGATTGCGATTCGTGCCGGTGGCGAAGAGCTCCATCGTGTCATTCAACTGCCGTTGACCCTTAATAGGCCGAAGGATTCGCGGGAGCTGGTAGTCGTTCTGATTATTCTGCTGACGAGTCGAGGTCCGCTCTCCGCTATCACGTTTTCTGTGCCGGGAATGCGGAGCGCCTGCTGCGCGGCCTTTGTTGAAGTCGGCGTGTTGTCCGTCATGTGGATAACGTGCGCGTTCGAGAAGTCGAAACTGAGTCGAAACCAGGTCGCTCGCGATGGAGGCTGCGGACTTCCCGCTATTGCTTCGAGGACGTTGTTGGAGACGAGACGGTCGAGCTTCTGACGCCGAATGTCCCGTAGGTCGGCGAAGGAGAACTCAGTAAAGTAGCGCTGGATGGGCTGGATGCGAATGAGCTGGCCCGTTTGGAGCTGCGTTGTCGAGACATTGAGGAAGTCGTGGCCGTTGATGCGTATTATCTTCAGAATAGCTTTAATCGTGTTCGTGAAGACTTCCGACGCGCGATTATGCTTGCCGGTGTAGTCGACAATGTGGCGCCATTTGGGGGGGGGGGGGGGGGGGGGTAAACCATGAAGGCTGGGGAGGTAATGTGGCCAAGCGGTGCATCTCGTCGGTGCAGTCCTCGATAATCCCCTGCGTAGCGTAGCTTTTGTGGAGGCCGTGCAGGATCTCGTCGTTGACGGAGAAAGCAACCAACGTATGAAAAGGAATGACTGAAGTGGAATGACTGAATGACCCCGAGTGTTATGGGCGCTAACTAAGCTGGTGTTTTTCCTGATGCCCGCAGCAAAAGCTTTCACCATGTGCAGCTGTCGCCCAGCCGGTGAAGGTGCCGTTGCCCACACAAGTGAGGTTACCCGAAGGAACCGTAAGATCGCCCGCAGCCGATACAGTGAGGCCAACCGCACCTGCATCAGGGACTGTGAGGTCGACCTTGTCGCCGGCGGTCCAATGTTACAAAAGGCGAGGAAGGTTCTCTTTTGATTTGATCGTAAATTGCCCCGGTGGAATCATCCGAGCTGACGAGGATGAGGCCTTGGCCGTTTACGGCTGCTATGTTCACCTAGAAGGCGAGAATGTCCTTCCACCGTGACGTCCTTGTGGAAATGAGCATGGCCCAATAAAGCGCGGAAGTCCGTGTTCCGGTAAATATTGCTACGGCCGCAACAACATCGCAACCGTCGCTCCCGACTATCACCTTGCTATCGATTGAGCCCGCCGCTGAGACGCAGGTCGGTAGAGCTGCTGACAATGCCGTCAGCGGTGAATCGCAGTACGCCTCTATCTGACGTAACATTGAATGCTTCGCTGCTCACGCTCAACCCGCGACTATCCTGCTCTAGTATCACCGTGTCATCTTGTGCACCGCGGAAGGTGAATGGGCCGCTCAACGTAAGCTGTTCGCGACTCGGGGGCTGACGATGCAGGCAGCTTTCAAGGTGTCAACAAACCGGGCAGTGTTAGCCACCAAATCGCTCCCAACGGTAACGTCTGTCAAGACCCGCAGGATATTGCCGAGAAGAGTTGGGCCGGTAACGGCCAAAGGGCCCTCAAGAGCAGCGGTGTCCAGCACCCGGAGTCTCTGAACTGCATTGTCTTCTGTGATGTGCAACAGCTCGAAATGTGCGGTACCGAACGGGTTCTTCGCAGGTTCCTACGCTCAAGCTAGGGACGGCGGCTACGAGCGGTGCAGCGAAACTAATCGATTCACCGATATAGATTCGAGCTTAACCCCGCGTGCTGCATTCGATAGGTTCGCTCAAAGAAGAAAACATGACGTGTCACGATGGCCTCGTCAAAGTATGCCGCGCCTTCCAGTCGTAGATTGCCACCATCCACCAAACCGTTGACTAGTTCCAGCTGGCCATAGCGTGCAACCGAATGGCCGAATCCGGGGTCCGTTTCGTTGTCCAAACGCCATACTTCAGGCACTGCCTTGTCCATCGGGATGCAAAGCGGCACCCTCCGCTGTGAAGCGAGGGGTCCCCGGGAGCGTGACAGCCTTGATGTTCAAGGAAACCGATGATACATGTGGCGGAATGTTGATGAACAGGTGAAATCCCTTGCCAACATCCAGATACACCACCGCGGTGCTTCCTAAGCCGTCAGCACCGCCGTTGACCAACCCCACGCGGCTCACGCTGGTTTGGATTCGACCCGATGCTACTCGACACGAGAATGAGGTCCGGCTGTACCTGTCTGTAATTTTCCCAGGTCGTCGCGTCGGGGCATGTACATACAGTAGATCTCTTGCGTTAGAGCTCTCTGGCGGCGCAGATACATCCCGATATGGTATTTATGGTATTTATGATGAGAGGGACAACGTCCACAGTGGAAATAAAGAGCGGGGAGTTCGTATGTACCATGAACGATCACGGAATGTCGATTACGACGTCCTCTTTATACCCCGTCGCTTCCCCCGGGTATCCTTTGGCGTTGGAAACCGAACGAATACCGTTCACTTCGAGATCACAGTTGCTGTGCACGTGTCCGCTGGCGAAAGCGATGGCGGGAGGGGCGAATAGGCGCTCCAGGTTCGTAACGAAAGCCGGGTTCAAGGCGTCACCGAAAAACTTGCCAGACATAGCCTGACAGGGACCATGGTGCGTCAGAACGACCGCATGGACGCCTTCCTGACGACACCTTTCCAACTCTTGTTCTAACCAAGACACGTCCCGCTTGTGCCATTGACGATAGCGTTCCAGCGTAAGGGGACCGTCTTTGTCTCGAATGGTGCGGAAGTCGTTCAGACGCTGACTCGCATAGCTGTCTATGTCCGACCATAAGGTGGCGCCCAGAAGTCGCGTGCTTGCCGTCAGATCGAACGTTGATCGTTCAAGCAGATGCACGTTCTGGAAACAGGCGGCGACCTTTTCGGCCTCGGCAAGGATATTCTCGACCGGAGCGTACCGGTGATAATACTCGTGGTTGCCAAGAAGGAGGAAGACGTTGTCAAACCGGCTCGCCTCCCTTTCGATGAAGTTTTTGTACGTGGGTTCCCAAGGTTTGCCGATGTCTCCAAGTAACGCGAGATCGTCTCCATGTCTGGTGAACTCGGGAAGAGGCTTCTTGAGATAGAACTCCAGGTGGAGGTCCGACACGATCTGGAGGCGACGTGGCCTGGAGGTCATTTCGCCCTGCAGAGCTCGTAAGGCTTTGGCGGCTGTTTGTCGTTGATCTTGTTCAATGCTACATACGGGTCCACCGCTGTTGCCAAGCAAGGTTGAACAACGTGGAACGAGGAAGAAGAACCGGCGCGGGCAGTTCAGCTTGTCGACAAGGAACGTGGTTTGACAGCAACTGACACTATCAGTCGTCTCGCCGCTTTCCGCTCCAGAAAAAAAGGAGCTTCCTCGTTTCGACGCCGAGCGCTGGACAGCCAAGAGCAACGCGTGGGTGCCATTGGTGCGAGACTTCAGCGGAATTAACAGGGCTATCAGAATCAGCAAAAATATCTGAAAAAAGTTCCGAACTGGTTGAGTTACGGCAGGTTTTGTAAGGTCCTTCCAGATTGTGGGAGGAGTGCCGTCATGCACCGCACAACCTCCATACCATCATGACGCGTTACGCTCTTGGGAACTAGAGGACAAGGAACAAAAACTTATATTGTGCAAGGTGATCCAGCTCAAGGCAGACATGGTACAGGTGTACGAACCTCCATCACTTTCACCCATATTTCTCAGCAGCCTGTGATCCAAATTGAGTGTTGTTTATTGTGAACCTCAAGCCTAGGAGGTGCTGAACCCAAATATTGCCAGCGGAGGTTCTGTATGTGTATGTCTGTTGCAGAGATGGCAATGATGTTGGCAATGGTGGGTAGGGAAGAGAGGCCAAAAATAGCGTCCGGCGGCGTTGCGACAATTTCGCGACAATAGTCCAATTATGGGTGACGCAGCACGGGTCGGCCTCAGGTGCTGCGCTGCGAACGCGCGACAAGCACTGTTAAAGTACCCATGAGGCTGGAGTCCACGGGAGAACACTGTCCGGGACATGTCTCACTAGCCTAGCGAGACATGTCTCGCTGACATGTTGGATTCATCTACTCCAAAAGACTCGACATCTGCGCTACGGATAGTTGTGGCGACTGACGACTTGGTAACTGCAGCAGCGTATATGTAGGCAATCCTCACTACAGCTTGGTATCGGCGAATGCAACCAGGAACACGTCGGTCCGGAAGAACGGATGCGTAAGATCGTCGGTCGCGTCAAGTTTGCAGCGGTCCTCCTCGACGAGTACATCTCAGCATCCCGCGACTTCGATTTGCAATGTATCTCAACAGTGGAGGGATGATGTTATGTAGCTCCGATTCAACGACCTCGGGCATCGTGAACCACTTTCCCCCACTTGAGTTCCAGATCTCGCCGGTTTTCGGTCCACCACTTTTTGACTGCAGCATTCTTTGCTGGATCGATGCGAAGCCCGCTAGGCCACCGCCGCAGCCAGTCCCTGGACCATTTACATGGCAGACCGCTATTTTTCCACCATTCCAATACTTCTACATACCCAAAACCCGTGGCCCAGTCCTGGACCGGTTGGTCCATGGAAAACGGATCCCCGCTGTTCTTGAACCATTCAAGGACTGCGAGATTGCCCTGTTTGCTAGCTTCGTCCACCGGATAGTCCATTTTGAGCGGCAAACGGCTGGTACGCCACCAGTCCAGCACAGCGATGCACCCATTGGAGGACGCCCAATGTTGCTCAAGTTGCTGTATCGAAAAGTCAGCCCACTGCGCTTCCACCACTCCAGCACCTCCACTTGACCGTTCTGGCTGGCGTCGTTTCCATTTACAGGTGAGCCCGCTGCTGCTTTTCCACCAATCCAAGACCTTGATGTGACCGTTACGGCTAGCGTCGTTAGCACGTGCAGTGAATTTGAGGGCAAGCCCGCTCGTCTTCCACCAGTCCAGCACTGAAACGAACCCGTTCATACTGGCACCATCCCTGTGTGCCATACACACAGGGCATCCCTTTGGCCTTCCAAAAGTCCAGAATCTCCGGCAGCCCCCGGAAACTCGCTTCATCCATGCTGGTATCTTCCGGAACAAGTTTCTGCTGAGTTCCTCTTTCCCACCGAAGCTCACGCATGTGAAATATCCAGCTACCGGGTTGTACTGTCGAACGAGCACGACCGGGAGGGCCATAATGCACCTCAATTTCATCCGCTTCTACTCGAATGACCGTGTGATCCGCGATCCAGCCTGGATCGTCGCCGATCGTGACCTTTCCTGACATTTCCATGGTGGTCAGGTCAAGAACGCAAACCTGCGCTTTGTCGCCGCGTGCGCCCTGGTATCCCACCGAGCCAATTATCCACACCTCGTTTCCAATGAGCGTCGCGGAGTGCCCATCGGTAGGGGGAAACACGTGCCAGGGATACTGGTAAACCTTGATGTCTCCATTCGGGCGAACGATGGTCACATCATTGTAGATGTAGAAATCGGGATCACTGCTGTCTTCGTGCTCGCCCGCGATGAAGATCTTTGTTCCTGCCTCGAGAATAGTCCCACCCAACGAAGACACGGGACGGTCGAGGACCGTACGGCTCCTGCCGTAGCGGGAGAAGCACCATACTGGCCCTGCACCAATGGCAAAACGGTCGCCCATGAAATGCTTGGACACCGAGTATCCACACCACCCGGCCTTGATCATGGCGATGTAGTATGGGTTTGTGACGTCGGTGGGGTTGTCAGTGCACAGCTGCGGCGAGCGCCACCTCAGGAACGTCTGGCGGGTGACCGAAGGGTCGAGCGTTTTGTTGTGATATACTGTACACCGAAAGCGCTCTGAAAGCCCATGTGTCGTGAATTCTGCAGGAAGCACGGGATCGTCCGCTTGCTTCGGAGACACTACTCTCTTCAAAGTCGCTGCTGGCTGGGCCACGATGGCTGGCCGGCGGCGGAGGTGCAAAGTCCTCCGCAAGCGCTGCAAACCGGTTGCCGGACATGACAAAAGGGAATATCCACCTTTGCGATGGAACTTGGGGTGCTCGAAGAAAGGCTGGCGGGTTGCAACTCGCGAAGAGAAGAAGAGCATGGCAGTCTTGGCAGTGGGCACGTTTTCCTTCCTTCCTTCCGGTACAACTCTCATCAGCTTAACAACACCCCCACACACTCGACTCCAGATCCACTACTCTACAGAAGGCAACTCCGTTATCCATCTCCCCGCCGGTCTGCGGCCGTTGACTCGTGTGGACGCACCGTACTCGTCGCAGATTTTCCTATCCTAACCGAACGGGCGGGGCCATGTCCGCTGCAAGCCGGCTCCTGCGAGAGCTGAAGCTCCTCCAACGTGAGCCAGTGCCAGGCGTGTTTGCTTATCCTCACGAAGATGAGGTGCACACCCTCTGTTTGGTTTTGCAGCCTCAGCAAGGTCGTCTCAAGGGGTTGCGGCTTCACTTTGACGTCACCTTCCCGAGCGGCTATCCATTGAAGCCGCCAGTGGTACGGTCTTCCACTAGAATTCTCCACAGAAACTTCTTCTCCAGTGGATGGATATGCTGCGACATTCTCGACCCCGGACTAGCTCAGTACGACGACGGCTACAACGGTGGATACTCCCCTGCTTATACGCTATCCAGCCTTTTTCTGCAGCTATTGTCTTTCCTCACTGCGGAAGAAGTCGAAAGCGCTCACACGGGCACGAAGCTGGAAACGACTATTTACGACCATGGGCATATCGAGAAAATGTCTGCCGAGAAGTTTACATGTACAAAGTGCGCCTACAATCAAAGCGGAGGGATCCTGGTCGTCGATAATGAAAAGGAGTGGCGCCAGAACCAAGCGGATTGGAGCCGGGGACAGGGAGAGTGTGAGAAACGGGGCACGAAAGCGACCCCGAAGCCGCACCAAGAGCGAAATGAAGAGATGGTTGGCAAGAGGGTCATTGTTCCGGACGAAATGCATCGGATCATTCCTGATATATGGCTGAAAATCGCGGATAACCTTTCCGACACCGAGGTGCATCGATTGAGCCAAGCCGTACCCACGTTTGGCCAGTTGATGTATTCCATCCAGATGCGGAAACAGACCGTCTGCTTTGTTACTCGCCAAAGTTTTCATGAGTGTACTCTCGGAATCGGCATCGTGATCCACGGGCGAAATATCTCCTCAACCTACGATATTTTGAGCTATGACACTTTTCAGTCTGGACATCGCCAAGGTGTTTGGGGTGGTAAATTCACACATTTCCTGCCGCTTGCCCTGGAGCCCGGTCATTTCGAGGGTGCGGTCCCGCTTTTGCTTGACTGCGTCGACAAGATTGCCGAGCGCCTCCTGTCTCCGTCGGAAACCATCCGGCTGAACGGACTTGCTCGCAAAAACCCTGGTGGGACAGGGGTGTCAAGGAGTCCTGCCGGCACGCCTTTACTGCAGGCTCGCAATCCACACACCGCATCCCTTGTTCTTCGTAAGATGTTGAACCAGATATTAGTCAAATTGATGAAAGACTGCGATGCTTGGGAAGAATCGTACCGTACGACAACTGCGAATGTCTCCGTGTCCAATATGTTTGGCGTGCTCGAATCCTACGCCCTCGTGGAAGAGCGCATTGAAAGGAAGAAACTGGCTCAAGCCGGGATGCTATTCCGTACGGTTATCCACGCTTCTGAGCAGATGATGAACGGGTACTTCCATATCATTCACTTGCTTCTCTCGCTCGCTCACCATTTCCCGGAGCTCAAAGGCGCGGCAGAGGCCAGCCTCCTTCAATTCAAAACTGATGAGAATGCGCGAACGAAACATGAGACACCCGACCTAGGCGAGTTCGTAGCTCAACTTTACATGAGTGCAGACCACTCCTGGAAAGACGTTTTCGAGAAGTATTTTACGGAAATGCGAGCTCGGAATGTATTTTGGTGCCTCGACCCGGATCGAGGAAAGGGGAAGGGATATCTTGCTTACCTTGAGGAACAAGAGCTGAACACCCTTCGAATGGAAGACACTTTCGAATCGAGCAAGACGGCTTTGCGGATGCTGATGTTCCAGAATGTGTTCGTCAGCAATCTCGGCAACTTCTTCCTGGACGACCACAGTAACACAGACTGCTACTCGCCATCGACAATGCGGTATATTCTCCAGAATACGTATGGATACCCTGCAGCTGGAGTCGCCGCGAGACTTGTTGACAACATCAAGCAGATTTACCGCGTTCGAACATGGTCAGAACTGTATGGATATTTGGAAATGGGGGACGTTCCGACAGATGGGGAGATTTGCGGGATGTTGAGAGCTGCAGTCAGGGAATCCGCACGCAAAAGGTATCATCACTGTCACCTAAACAAAGATGAGCTACTGGTTTGGCGGAGTATGGTGGATAAGAAAATTCCCAAGGAGGAGCGACGGAAAGTCAACAAACAGAATGTGAGGCATTCTGTTAGTGACATGAAGATGATGACTTTTACTGGTCAGCGGAGAGGAGACGTGAGGATGGACAGACAACCAGGACGAGGTTATCAAGACGCATCGAACGGTGGAGGCTCCTCACGAGCAGTCAACACCAGGAACGGCCGACGGGGTTGAGCCGGGCCGGATATGTGGAGGTGCTACTATTCCATTCACGGTGCGGAGGAACTGCTGAATAGGATAGGGAGTGGAAGTGCTCATTCGGGTGAAGACGCGAGTCAAGGAAATGGGAATGGAGCGACGGACTCGAACAGGAAGGGGGACGACTACTCTTTGCCCATGCCCATCAGAGACGGGGCAAAACAGCTGGAAGGGGGATCACAAGTATTCGAGGGAAGTGGCGCGTACGGCCTACCTACGACAAAGGGTTGTGGAAGGCGCTGACGGTTGTTACATGGTGTAAGACGAAGAGCCGACGGTGGCGTTCAAGGAAGTTGACCGGTCTTGCCAAAGCCACCTTTGGGCAGTGTCTATCATTGAGATCAGTAGTAGAACCGGCGTACGCCCCACCTCAACACATTACGATGGTACGGACTAGCAACGGTCATAGCACGGACGACGAGACCTTAAGGCAGTTGAGTAACTGCTTGATGTGCGTATGCGACATAGCGAGCCTTTGAAGATTGTTTTGCCATTTGCCAATTCCCCTATGCATATTCCTTGTACCGTGCTTCTCTATACATAAGACCCCCATCACATCACACCATCTACAACGGCACTCCTCTCGTGCTCGTCGCCGCCCATCTACAGTAATCGCTTCTCTTCCTGGCCGGATAGATCAATAGATCAACCCCTCAGTTTGAACAAACCTCTTCGGATTCCTCTTCTCAAGCACATAACCAACACACCAAGCCAGCATCGTTGGCGTCGTGATTTGTAGCCAATCAAGCTCACGATCTTCGAGAAGTGCCAGCAAGCTACATGGGACGATAGCTACATCATCTCTCAGGGGAATGTACGATTCCCGTCATCACGATTGGTGTCACGCCAGAAGTTCCCGTCCATTATACTCACCGTCGCTTCGAACAGGGTTAGCTTGCTGGAATCTGAGCTGACTCGAAAGACTCAAAACACTTGGCTCTCATTGTCTCTCTTGTCAAGCAAATTGGTTGCAGTCGACCTCGCCTCACCTGGAAAGTACTTTACGCTGACCTCAAACATCAGGTCTCCATGGCCATAAGTGAAGAACGTCTCGCTTACTGTACCATTCGAAGTGCCGGAATGCGTTAGGGACGTTGGACGAGGACGTCGAATGCGCATGGAGTGATGGAACCCACGTGATGGAACGCTCTCTCGGTTGCTTTGCGTACGCAGCTCGGTTCCATCCTCCCCAACGGTCTGCGGCCGTTGACTCTGCGGCCGGTGTGGACATCCGCTACATCACAGCTGTGCTGCGGGTCAGCGAAAGGAGCGAAATAACCCCACGGTGTCAGAGGAGTGCTGATGAGCCCTGGGGCTGACGGTGTTGATGGGATGGGATGCTGTTGAACGAGGCTGTTGGAAACTCGGAGAGCGGAGTTTTCAGGATTTTTGACAGGAACCTCGGCCGTGTCCAGTCTTTCGACCTCACACGTCGGAGCTCCCGGTCCCCAAGACAGATATGTTGAGCTCCCGATCGCCAAGACGCATATGTTGTGCTGTGAACGAGGTCCCGTCCTCGTTCGGCAGGTACCATCGCTTCGACTGAAATTACTCTGATACATGCGGCAAGGGCGGATATGACACGGGGCATGATAGCAACCTTTGGAAGACTATCCCGATTCTAACTAAGGTGTTCCTGTACTGACTTAATGCTACCAACGTCGGAGCGAGCTAGCCTCCCATGTCCACCTAGTACCTAGCAACAGGTTCCCTTCCTAGACTCCGCAGACAATGCTAACCGCGTGGAGAAAAGATGCCCACGGGACTTTAGTCTCGGTGCGCCTCGTCTGCCCATCCAGCCGCTTGCGATGGCGTCGGATAAATCACCGCCTGATACACATGAACGACCGTCAAAAGCGCCGTTGGCCACGGAAACCCCGCCGTGGTGTCCTCCAGGACAATCATCACCAACATTGCCAACCCATCGAGAATTCTAACGACTTTGTAAGATCCAGCAAAGAGCTTCGTGCGGGAGTTGAAATTTGCTTGCAAGCTGTCAAAGATGAACCCTGCGGTGGTAACTTGCGTTTGTTTGCGATAAAACTCCCAAACGCCGCGCGGGGTTAGGGGCGAGGGTAGGTGAATCTGTTCGCAAAGCGGCTTGAGCAGGACCACTGCAAGAACAATCTGGGATGCAAGAAGGAAAATTGAGCTTGAGCTTTGAGTCAAGCGCCTGCTTCGACCAATTTAGAATCATAGCCAGTTAACGCACCGCCCATCTGGTTCGCCATCCGACTTGCTCATCCATCCGTTGACTCCTGCGCTCATTCTCCTGCAGTTCATGACAGCCCCACTTGACCCCACGTCGTGACACCCAGATGTAGGGATGCAATGCCGCGCGCAGCCTGAGACCGAAAGCGATGTACGCAATCCAGTTGAGGTGAGAGGTACCGTTGAGAATCCGGACCCAAAACAACATCATTGTGGTTAGGAAGATGGACTCGCGGCTTAGTCCAACCGTCGAATTGAGGCGAAACCAGTAAGTGTTGTGCATGATTACGGCAATCAGCATGGCATGCCCGGTGTATATCTTGATTTGGACGGTCGCGTACTCCTTCCACGATGCAGTGTCTCCGAACATTTTGTTGTGCATCTCCCGGTCTTCCTGAAGCCTCAGAGTAGTTGGATCATCAGCGGAACGGTACCATGGCATGGAGTTGCTTTCGTTATTCTGAAGCGCGGTAAGGTACATTTCCGGGGAACGTATAATTCGAAGCCGAAGCGGGTAGATGGAGTTGATCACTGGGAATTACAACGCGGAATAACACATCAGAGTCCCTGACGGCGATTTGCTCAAGACGATAGACTGTCTCACCTGCTCCTGGGTTCCCCGACACACCATTGCACTCCTTTAGCCGAACAAGGTCAAGCGGACGAACTCGACAGCCATAATTAACGAAGTCAGGAAAATATTGCCATGTGCTTGAATGTCCGTCTCTCACCATGCAGGACCGGTCGTACAATTGCACGTAAGCAAATGAGCAAGCTGGGTGGTCTTTTTTTGTCCTGCTCACGGCGTCCTTCTGGAACGTGCTCCCGTTTACAGGGAATCGCTCTATGCCGGTTTCGTCCAACCATCGTACCACTTTTTCATGGGCTAATATTTCGCGCTCCGAAAATACGTCGATGGATAGCCGGGTTAGTAGAAATGGCGGACTTGAAGAACCGGGGACCGGCAATGCCGGCGGCCAATAGAGGAGGTCATCCGTCCGCACATACGCTATGTCCTTCCGATCCACCTCACAGGACTCTCTCGCATCGCCCCAGGGAACGCGTAGGTGGAAGACGTCGTCCAGATTATGACCGTGCCCGGACGGAAGGAAGACCGTCGTGGCTGTGAAGCGGTCTTCCCTCTTCCTACGTATCATATCGGACAAAACAAGAGCGTATCAATACTGCAAAAGACCAGGTCTCCTGAAACCGGAAACAGCACACCGAAGCTGATGAAACTTACAGTCGGCACAGATTTGGGACGGTCAAATTCAAAAGCGCCTCTCTGCGGTGATGCTCTCTAAACGGGACTCCATCCAACACCTTTCCCGAAAAAATCGTATTTCTATCCTTATCATTCATCGGCAGGCTGACCCGCAAGTACACGTCCCACAACACATTGTCCGTGAGGAAAGGCGCCATTCGATGCTCACGGTGGTCGCCTTTCACATCATACCCCAACACGTCTTGCCGCCACTGAGCGTTCCCGTTCCAATCTCCTGATACGAGGACAATTGAGGCACACAGAAGGAACAGTGGAACGCCGCACAGCAGGGTGCAGCAGCAACGGAGGCTGACGCGGATGTTGAGCGCAAACGATCGGCGTCGCTTTGGGGGCGCGTGGAGCACGACGGGCGGACCGGTCTCGGTCTTGGGCGTGGATGTGTCGTCCATTGCTGAAGGGTGCAAAGAAGGTGCGACTTCGAGTCCGGTGGCCTTAACTCCACCAGCAGCTATCGGATTGGCAGAGGAACAAGTTTAGCTACGGTTGGAGAGTCAATGGAGACGTCCGTGTGACAGGGAGAATGAGGACGATGTGCGGAGGCAGTGAGGCACCGCGGTGCTGCCGTTCGGAAGCAGGTGGGAAGCATGTCTGAATCAAGCTTTCTTTGCAGGGTCCCTTGAGAGCTGAGACCTGACGTTCTGCCCTCGAGGGAAGTGAGTTTCTCTGATGGAGGGGATCGACGGTGGGCAAGGAAAAGTTCGGGGCCTTGCAAAATTCGACGAAAGTGCCCGCCCCATCATCACCCGATGCGGCCAAGTCCAATCTTCCACTACCTCATTCAGGATTCCTGACATTTCGGCGGAGACGGCAGAGAGGTTTTACTAAGACGCTGCAAAGGAAGGCATCGGTGGCACCATAGTTGACTAAAACGACACCCACCTGCTGAAGTCCGGACCAGGTGTTCGTCTTCGTTCAGGTCTTCGTTCTTCTTCGTTGTCTACGTATGTACATAGTAGGTACAATGAAATGCGCGTGAGCGCGATGTGTGTGAGTCACACTGCGTTACTATAAGCGTTACTGGTCTTGCGTTACTGGCCTTCACAGTACACGCTTCCCATAGTACACCACATATGATCCCATATGAATGGACGCTCAATGCGCGAAATTTAACAGAGAATTCGATTTTGATTATAACACATTAACAATTGATTGGGGGAATTGATTTTTCATTTTTTATGGCAACAGATTAGCCTCATGATTAGCTTCCACTGTTATGGACGACGCGTCCATACCACGCGCTTACCTCATGACAGCATCCCAACAGTCAGTCAATGTCAATTCCCTGTCAAAACCTGACATCTGCCAAACCTCGCAGCCGCACGCAGCCGCGCTACCCCACACCTGCCACTGCCTTCATTTCTCCACGCAGCCGCACGTAGCCACACCTCCCAACACTCGGCGCTCACAAACCCTTCTCCATACTTCCCCACGTACCCGCCCACAGCCTCAGCGTAGCCACCCCATCCCCAGTCTTCTGTTTCTATGCTTCCCCACCCTTGGCGCTTCTCTTGGCTTCCCTCTCATTCCGTACCCTTCTGCTTCCCCACGCTTCCCCAGCCTTCCCAGAAAAACATAAATAGCCGCCTCCCCTGAGCTCCCCACTTCCTGATCCCCCAGCAGATCAACACCAGTTCTTCCTACTCTTGTTCTAGTTCTTGTTTCGGTCTGAATACCATTACCTGTCAACAACCTGCACCACAAGTCGCCTCTATTTCCATCGGCTCCGCCCATTCATAACAGTTTGATCTGCTCAACAACCCCCAGCCGCTGTACCTCCACGCCAAATCACCATGTCCGACGCCCTTCCCCTCACGGCCGAAGCCTGGCAAGCCATGTGCAATGCGATTGACGAACTTCGAGCGCAGAATACCACCCTACAAGCCGAACTAGCGCAAACCCAGACCACTGCCCCTGCCACCCACGCCCCCAAACCCAAAATCAGTCTCCCAGACAAATTTGATGGCACCCGAAGCAAGTTCCGTGGGTTCCTCAACCAGATCCGGCTCATGTTCGCCCTTCAACCCAGGCGCTACCCCAACGATCAGACCAAGATACGAACTATTGGCACCTACCTCACTGGCACCGCCCAGGCCTGGCTGGCGCCCCTTGTCGAACAAGACCATCATTCCCTTACGAACCTGGATGATTTCATCCAGCAAATGCAAGCAGTCTTTGGAGACAGCGACAGGATCCGCACGTCCGAAAACAAGCTCCAGAACCTTCGACAAACCCGTGCAGCAACAGAGTATGTAGCTGAATTCCGACAGCTGCAATGCGATGTGTCGTGGAATGACCAGGCATTGATTGCCACCTTCCGTCGCGGCCTCAAAGAAGACGTCAAGGACTTAATGCTCACGATGCCCCCTACCGCCTCAATCGACACCGTGATGGAACAGGCCATCCAATGTGACAACCGATTGTTTGAGCGCCGTCTAGAGCGAAGCAGGAACCGACAGCCATATGTGCCAGTTACCACTAGCCCCACCCTCATGAGCCCCGACAACCGCCCAGACGACCCTATGATCATTGACGCTGCTCGTCCGCGAGGACCCCTCACACCGCTAGAGCGCCAACACCGCATCACAAACAAACTTTGCCTCTACTGTGGTAAACCCGGCCACATAGCCAAACTCTGCCCGAACAAGATACGCACGGCGAATGTCGCGGTTAAGGAACCTGCACCCATCCAGGATTTTGCCCAAGTCCAGCTGCAGTAAAGGCCGAGCAGCTGGGCAACACCTGTCCTGGGCCTTCTCACCACGCAAGTACTGCCAAGGGAGAAGCCACAAAACCTTGCTCCGATCCTGGCATCTCCAGCAACACCCTTCTCCTGACCACCAACAATGTCAATCTCCGATCTGAGATACCCTCACCCATGCGGATTTTGGGCCCATCCCCACCATTCGAGTACCCTGTTACCCTGCAGATATCGGCCCAGCGAGCTCCAGTTGAGCTTTCAGCACTACTTGACACCGGTGCGATGTCGTGCTTCATCGACGAAAGTTATGCCCGCAAGCACCGCATCCCACTTGTCAAGAAGGAGGACCCCATTGCGCTTGAACTGGTTGACGGACGTCCCAGCCATGCGGGCTCCATTACCCATCACACCCAACCTTTGGGCATGTGGGTCAACGACCATTTTGAGGAGGTGGTATTCCATGTGACATGTTCCCCGCATGCGCCAATCATCCTGGGGCTTCCCTGGTTTGAGCTCCATGATGTGGAGCTACACTGGAAGACTCGCACTCTTTGCGTCCGCTGCCATTGCGGTTTTGGACAATACGCCTCCTGGGATGCCCTGCCAACAGAACCTAGCCCGAAGCCCTCAAGAACCCCTGAACCTCTGATCCGTATCCATCAAGACGAGATTTCAGTCTCCCTAGCCCAGACACCCAACACACTGGACCCAGCACCCACACCGATCCACGTATCGTTTATCAGCGCCCCAGCTTTCCGTGTGGCGGCAAGGCATGACCAGGCATTCATTGCCTACGCCAATCCGACCAAGTCAGATTCCCAAGCCCTGGCGACCACTCCTCCAAAAGATCCGAAGGCCATCATTCCTGAAGAATACCAAGATTTTGCGGACGTCTTCGCCAAGAAGAACGCGGATACCCTCCCAGAGCACCGACCCTACGACTGTCCCATCGACTTAGAAGAGGGCAAACAGCCACCGTTCGGCCCGGTCTATAGTCTCAGCGAGCCTGAAATGCAGGCACTCTGTGACTACCTTGAAGAGAACCTAGCTAAGGGGTTCATCAAGCACTCCAAGTCTCCCGCCGGTGCCCCAGTCCTCTTTGTCAAGAAAAAGGACGGTTCCCTCCGTCTGTGCGTCGACTATCGTGGACTCAACAATATCACCATCAAGAATCGCTATCCCTTGCCCTTGATTAACAGCATCATGGATCGTCTTCGAGGGGCACGCCGGCTCACCAAGATTGACCTCCGGGGAGCCTACAACCTTCTTCGGATCCGGCCAGGGGATGAATGGAAGACAGCGTTCCGATGTCGCTACGGCCTATTCCAGTATAATGTCATGCCGTTTGGGCTCACCAATGCCCCTGGAGTATTCCAACACCTCATGAACGACATATTCCGTGACATTCTCGACGTTTTTGTTGTGGTCTACCTTGACGACATTCTGATCTTCTCAAAAAACCCAGAAGACCACCCCAACCACGTCCGAGAGGTGCTCTCACGACTCCGCCAGCACGGGCTGTATGCGAAACCGGAAAAATGCGAATTCAACCGTGACTCTGTTGAGTTCCTGGGGTTTATTATCTCCCAGCAAGGCATTTCCATGGACCCAAAGAAGACGGCTGCCATTACCGAATGGGAACCCCCGACGAATGTCAAAGGCATCCAGCGCTTCCTTGGTTTTGCCAACTTCTACCGGCGATTCATCAAAGGGTACTCTGCGATCGTTGCACCCCTGACCACGCTCACTCGCAAAGACTTGCCATTCAAATGGACCCACGCTGCACACCTAGCTTTTGAAACCCTCAAGAAAGGCTTCACCTCCGCACCTATCCTGACTCACCCCGACCCTGACAAGCCCTTCATTGTCGAATCCGATGCCTCCGACTTTGCCCTTGGCGCCGTCCTCCTTCAACCCGATGACACAGATCAACTCCACCCCGTGGCCTTTCACTCCCGCAAATTTACTCCTGAGGAAATCAACTATGAGATCTACGACAAGGAACTCCTGGCTATCCAAGACTCATTTGCTCAATGGCGACACCACCTCATTGGTGCCCGCCACAAGGTCATCGTTTACTGTGACCACAAGAACCTCCAGTACTTCATGACTACCCGTACCCTCAACCGCCGCCAATCCCGCTGGTCAATCTTCTTTGCTGATTTTGACTTTGTCATCACATACCGCCCTGGTACCCAGCAACACCAAGCTGACGCCCTCTCTCGTCGCTCTGAATACGAGCTAAGGGAGGGGGAAGAAGCATTCCGCTCCCAGGAAACCACGATCCTCACCCCTGACCATCTCCGCCTGGCCGCCACTTATCTGACCCCACTGGACTCCTCGCTCCTTGACCAAATCAAAGCTGCCCTGGCATCCGATGTGTTTGCGCAAACCATCCGGCGACAGCTTAGGGCCCCCATTGCCCAGCAATCTCAAGAAGACCAAGAACGGATAAAGCGATTCTCCGAGGAAAATGGGGTTCTGCTGTACGACAACCTTGTCTATGTCCCCACCAACAAGCTCCGTGCTGAGATCTGCCGGGACATGCATGACACGCGTTTGGCAGGACACTACGGCGTGTCAAAGACCCTGGAGCTCATCTCACGCAACTACTGGTGGCCTAGCCAATGGCGTTTTGTCAAGTCCTACATCAGGTCCTGCGACGTATGTGCTCAAGCCAAGACCAGCAGACACAAGCCCTACGGTCTCCTCCAACCCCTGCAGGTCCCTGACCGCCCCTGGGGGTCAGTTTCCATGGACTTCATCACGGATCTACCCGCCAGTGATGGGGTTGATTCTGTGCTCGTTGTCATCTGCCGGTTCACCAAGATGGCGCACTTTGTACCGTGCAGGAAAACTGCCACCGCTGAGTCAACTGCAGATCTGATCTGGCACCATGTCATCCGGCTCCATGGACTCCCCGACGATATTGTATCTGACCGTGGCCCACAGTTCAACTCCCACTTCTGGAAACGTCTCTTCGCTCTCCTGGGAACCAAGGTCAACCTCTCATCGGCGTTCCATCCCCAGAGCGATGGACAAACCGAGCGGACCAATCAGATTCTTGAGCAATACCTTCGCTGCTTTTGCAACTATCAACAAGATAACTGGAAGGAACTCTTGTCTTCTGCTGAGTTCTCTTACAATAACACCATCCACTCCGCCACCCAGACAACCCCCTTCTACGCCAACTATGGGTTCCATCCTCGATTCAGTCTGGCTTCCGCCACCACAACCGAATCCCTTAATCCTGCAGCCGAAGCTCGTGCCAACCATCTCAAGGAAATCCATGAACAGCTTGCCACTGAGCTCAAGGAGGCCCAAGGACGCATGAAGCGCTTTGCCGATGCTAAGAGGGCACCTGGCCCAGACATGAAACCTGGGGACAGTGTCTGGCTCTTACAACGGAATCTCAAGACTCTCCGACCTTCTCAGAAACTTGATCACCGTAAGATTGGCCCCTTCACAATCACGGAGAAGATCAACTCGGTCACATATCGCCTCAAGCTTCCCCCATCCTACAAAATTCACAACGTCTTCCATGTCTCCCTTCTTGAACCACGTTTCACCATTCCGGAGCGAACTGAGCCAGAACCCACCCCACCAGAAGAAGTCGAAGGACAGGAGGAATGGATTGTGGAAGACATTCTTGACTCCCGTATTCGACGCACGCACCTTCAGTCCCTCATCAAGTGGCAGGGTTGGCCAAGCTCGGAGAACACATGGGAGCCAGTGGAACACCTTGCCCGATGTCAAGAGCTTGTTGCCCAGTTCCACCAAAAGTACCCCGACAAACCCCGACCAAAGCCTGCCAACATCAAAACAACATCCGGACGCCGTGGCTAAAGGAGGGGGTGATGTTATGGACGACGCGTCCATACCATGTGCTTACCTCATGACAGCATCCCAACAGTCAGTCAATGTCAATTCCCTGTCAAAACCTGACATCTGCCAAACCTCGCAGCCGCACGCAGCCGCGCTACCCCACACCTGCCACTGCCTTCATTTCTCCACGCAGCCGCACGTAGCCACACCTCCCAACACTCGGCGCTTACAAACCCTTCTCCATACTTCCCCACGTACCCGCCCACAGCCTCAGCGTAGCCACCCCATCCCCAGTCTTCTGTTTCTATGCTTCCCCACCCTTGGCGCTTCTCTTGGCTTCCCTCTCATTCCGTACCCTTCTGCTTCCCCACGCTTCCCCAGCCTTCCCAGAAAAACATAAATAGCCGCCTCCCCTGAGCTCCCCACTTCCTGATCCCCCAGCAGATCAACACCAGTTCTTCCTACTCTTGTTCTAGTTCTTGTTTCGGTCTGAATACCATTACCTGTCAACAACCTGCACCACAAGTCGCCTCTATTTCCATCGGCTCCGCCCATTCATAACATCCACACACTCCCCAATTAAAGGATGTCATATATAAGACAGCCTGCAGACGCTCCCCCTCACGTTTTCCCTATGCTTTCCACAGCACTTTTACGCCATCTTCAACACATCACACACACATCACACCGTCTCTCTTCTCTCCTTGCAACGCCACGCACTGTAAGTAAGCTGAGGATTATTGTGTTTTTGAACCAGAAGGGCTGGAAAGCGTCGAAAAACGGCGTTATTCTCAGCTTGTCGGAGTTTCGACAGCTTGACTGACATGACTGACGTTTGTTCAAAAGTTTAGGTATACCAACACACCCTGCCTGTTATGATCTCGACGACGGAGGCGGAAGCGAAGTAGAGAAGACAGGGCGAGAGTGATAGGCGGCAAGAGATTGTATTGGCGAAACAAGAAACAAGGTCTAGAACAGGAGATGAGAAGAACTGGTGTTGATCTGCTGGGGAGGAAGGGAACGGACGAAGAGAGGCCGGCTATTTATAGATAGGCAACCCAGCAGATCAGAGAATAACAACAACAGGAGGGGACTGGGGGGGCGCCAGCTATGCTCCTAGAGCGTGCGTGGCGAGCGTAGAGAGCATTGCTACAGCTGCTGGCTATGGGGAAGTAGTGGGGGGTGTGGAGAAGCCGGGGGGGGGATTGGCGAAATGAGAGGAGAGAGGAGGAGTGGCGATATTGCAAGAGGATTGGCGAAATGAGAGGAGAGAGGGGGAGTGGCATTGACATTGACATTGACACTGACATTGACATTGACATTGACACTGACATTGACACTGACACTGACATTGACATTGGCGTTTGACATTTGGCGGTTGACATTGGCGGCTGTCAGTAGGTAAGCTTATGGTATGGGCGCGTCGTCCATAACACTGCCCTCATCATAAGTGAGTATGGCTTCTTCTTCTTTGGCGACGGGACAGGGACCCAACGACAATGGGGAGGGGGATATGGGGATGGCCATGTACGACCTGTCAGAAATGCACTGGCAGATGGGGCAGGAGGAGACGGAGACGACGATTGCCGTCTTCCGTTACCTCTGGATCCTCTACGACCCAGTGATCGTTACCCGCATGGTCGATGGCCACCAGGTCGAGTTTTACTGGTGGTCACTCGAACAATCGAGGCACATCAGGACGCTGCAGAGGCGTGCCCGCTCGGCGGCGGCCTTCGGCCTCTGTCGAGTGGATTCAGAGGCGCGCATCTACCACGAGGGGAAGCAGGTCAACGGGGTGATGCTGAGGAAGGATTGGGTCGGGGGTACGTATCTTCTCGACAAGCTGAGGATTAATGCGTTCTTCGACGTGCCCGGCGTGCGCGCGTCGAAAAATTGCATCAACCTCAGCTTGTCTTTGTGTTTTGTTGCTGCGTTGAAGGGCAATACCAGTAACCGTGTTCTTCTCTCAGATTGCTTGAGGATCCACCCATTGGACGCAGAGAGGCTGAGGGATTGGATGTTGCCAGCATGGGACGACACCGCACTATGCCCCCTTGGGCGTCTCTGCAAAGGCGCCTCCGTCGCACACAGCATCCATCAGACATGGGATGCTCCCATCTTTCCGTCACCGCCAATCGGCCCAACCGCAACCGCCGCAGCCACCGCCCCCTCCCCAGGCGGCTACTCCCAGCCATGGTTGTCCTTCCAGGACACGGTTGTTGAGGGAATGCGTAACCCTAGGTTATCGATGAGGCTGAGAACATCTTCGAAAATACGGAGCAGATGAAGGAATGGCGGAAGCAAATGGCCGAATACTATAGCCGGAAGAGGAATATTCTGATCGTTGTCCTCTTCTTTCCTTTTCTCAATTAACATCAGAATATGGTCAACCCACGACCCCCTGCCCCGCCCGGTTCTGCCAGGAAACTGGCCTTGGATGCTCCACGCCGTCTTCCAAATCGCCCAAATCGCCCTGCATTAATTCCCCAATCTAGAATTGATAATGTCACAGGAACTTGGAAGGTGGGTTTTGAACAAGCTGAGAGAACCTTGATTTTCGCCGTCCCCGGTCTGGAGAGGGTTCAAAATGGCACTAATCTTCAGCTTGGTACGTCAGGTTGGTTATCCACCAAAGTCCACGTTCCCGAAGGTGCTGACTCTGCGACGAAGAAGGGGTGGATATCGGTCGGGCGAGTTGGCAGAGGCCGAGATCAAACACTATGCCCATACATATGGGTCGGTGATCCTGAAGTCGCCCTTCAGAAAGTTGATAGAGGAGATCGACTATGAAGTGTCCCGGGCTCACAATCAGAGCATTGCGACAACCCCGGGGGCGACGCCGTTCTCTAAAAGGCATTGCTGGTACCAAGAGGCAGTCGATGCCCTCCAGGAGGCCGCTGAGACGTACATCAGCGCCCTCTTCTCAGACTCCATCATGCAACATTGGCATGCAAAGCGTCTGACTCTGAACAAGGATGACGTGAGTACTTGTTTCTCATTCAACGCATTCCAGTTACCCAAGCTGAAAATAACGCCGCTTTTGACGTCTCCCGGGTAGGGGGACGTTCAAAAAGCCGTTAATCTTCAGCTTGGCTTGTTCCACACTGATTTGATTCTCTTTTTGACAAATAGTTTCGGATGGTCTGGTACTTCCGGAAGCTGCTGAGTGCTCCGGAGCGGACCAAATACCGTAAACGACAACATCTGATGGAATTGAAGAGGACCGAACAGGCGTGGACGAGGTTGTGGTTGTCGTCGTCGTGGCCAAAGCCAAAGCCAAAAGCCTCGGCGTCGACGTCAAAGCCGCTGAAGGCCATAGACCTTACGCTTGCTGAGGACGAAGCCGTGAAGGCAAAGAGGGAACGGGCGCATAAGAGGGCTGAGGAAAAGAGGGAGGCTGCCAAAGGGGGGAAGGGGAAGGGCAGGGAGATCGATACCGACGATGAACTGTCGGACGAGGTGAGTGGCTAAGAGAAAGTTTCTCATATCGCATGATACCAATACTGACTTTCCAGGAGGAGGGCGAACTTGGCGGACGAGAAGACACGCCGGACCTTTGGGAGTACGAGAAGGGGATGAATGCTCTCGGAAAAGGAGGGAAGGGGGACGGCAGCGGTGGTGGCGCTCCTTTTCCATACGTGACAGAATGAGAGAGGGTAAGCTGAGGTTTATGCTGTCTTTCGACGTCCCCATCGAGTTCTCACTCAAAAACGCAATAATCCTCAGCTTCCACCATCGAATCTTGTACACCTCGCATAGAGAACATTCTTTCGCACGCACGCACGCACGCAATACATAATCTCTCCTTTTTCGCGTTTCCCTTGATATGCCCTACCCTCATGTTGGGTTCCTTATCTTATAAGTTCTACCAGAATGCACAAAGAGCGTACATTGCAAGTTATGAGCGTCGTTGTTTTTTATTTTCATTCAGGAAATCTTGGTATTGCGCTAGCGTAAGCTGTTTCTGGCATCGCTCTACCTCCATTGCACGAGCAACCTCCTCGCCTGTGGTCGCCGTCAGTTGGCAACGTGCCTGTACAGCATCATATATTCTCTTTCGCCGTGTATAATGAGTCCGCTCAGTTGTGGTCGCCCGCCAGCTGGACCGCCACCCCGCATCCAATGCCCTTACAGACGGCTGCCTCGCCCCGTTCTCATCTACCAAGCCCTTGTCGTACTCCTCCCAGACTTGGATGACCGTACCAAGCCGCCGACTCATGATGTACTTTGGGATGTCACCAGGCGCTGATGTCGCTGAGGGTGTAGGCGGAGGAGTAGGCAAATGCTCTTTGGCGAGGGCTTGGGAAGGCACAGACGTGGCGCCTTGTGAGGCCTTAGGGTTAGGGTAGGGTTAGGGTTAGGGTTAGGGTTACAGGACTGTTCCCGGTTATGGGTTATTTTTGGCCATCCAAAAAGTGTCAAATAAAGTTGCTAGCAATGTTCAGGGGCATCTTACTGTAATGTGCTTCAAATTTTGGGGCATGTTTTCCACTCAATGCCCCGGGAAAATCTGTTTTTCCGATTTTTTACTATGAAAATATTGCCAAAATGCATTTTCTGGAACTCTGAGTGGATGGATTTCGCCTAAAGTGAAATATGTCTCAGAAAACATCCCCAAAAACATCTAGGAACCTTCATCTACTCTAGTATTCATCAACTCCTGGCACTTTTTGTTTCCAGGCAATATGGGGGTGTTCTCCAGTTGGCTGCGAATGACTCAATTTGGTTTGCTCTCAATTTGCTACATGTTCAAATCCTTTTGAGGCCCAAATACTTTCTTTTCTCCCACTGCTCCTTCTGATGGTGGAGGATGGCAAATGCCTTTTTGCATTGCAATACATGGATATGACAGGGTGTTTGTCAACCAGCAAATCATGCAAAAAGCATGCAGTGCATGTCCGTTTGCATGCACTATGTCATCCGCACCACCTTGGACACCTGAGGAAAGTTGTGCGGATTTGAAAGATAATATAGTTACGGAAGTGGAACCAGGGAGATTCAATGACTATTGAAGGAGCTATGGCACTTAGGGTTAGGGTTACAAGACCCCCTGGGTTGGGTTTTATTATTGGGTTGCCTGGAACCCTAGGGACTTAGAAATTTTCGAGTTTTTTGGCTTTTGGGTGTGTTCTACAGTTCAAATTCTTGACTCTGAGGGGTGTGGTGGCGGGGGGTGTTGCGCACCTAGGCAAGTCGGGGGGGACTAGGTGTGCAAGGGCAAGTGATGGGTCATATGGGTGGTGGTGCGGGTATGGGGGGGGGGGGGCAGGGGTGCCAATAGGGGGGGGGGGGGGGTTGATATAAAGGGGACATATATGTTATATATACGTTATAGGACTTGTGCAAATTGGGATTTTTTTAGTGCCGATCCGGAGTTGGCGTCCTAATTAAAAGTTGGCCCCATATCATATTCTCTAATTGAAGTACTCTCGGATTGGCAATCCGTGCGGAAACGGCTTCAGAAACTTAGAAAAACGAAATTTTCACGCGACAGGGGGGAAAAAATTGGAAAATGTGGTGATATCTCAACATCTGGCTGAATATCCAGTGTTGGGCACTTAATGAAAGTTGATTGTAGCCTATGGTTTGCATAGCTGATGTGGTAGCAAATCTTGTGTAACCTCGCTTTTGGCTGAAGAAAAGGGCCCCTTTTCAATTCTCAAGTAGTGACCCCGAAGACCTCCTAACAAAAGACACGAGTACGTATGTGCAGGCAAAGGGGTTTGGCTGTGTTCTCCAGTAAACATTTTGTGATTCCGCTGTGCATTGTAGACTGTTTGTAGGACCCTTGCGGAATGTTATTTACCAAAACTGTTGAACATTTTCCGGTTAAAGCAGTGTTCTACAGTTTGTCCATGCAGGTTAGAGCAAGTGACCTGGGCTTGCTTGCAGGGTACGCAGAGTGAGAGGGTTGGGGTTAGAGATTTCCCAGATCACTTATTAAATTCAGCCAAACTGTCTCTGTCATGGAACATTTAAAATGGTGGAAAGTAGTATTGCATTTATTGATTTAGAGTACATTGGAAAAGCGCACATTCAGAAAGGTTAGGGTTATGGTTAGGGTTAGGGTTAGGGTTAGGGTTAGGGTTAGGGTTATGGTTAGGGTTAGGGTTAGGTTTAGGGTTAGGGTTAGGGTTAGGGTTAGGGTTAGGGTTAGGGTTAGGGTTAGGGTTAGGGTTAGGGTTAGGGTTAGGGTTACAGGACTGTTCCCGGTTATGGGTTATTTTTGGCCATCCAAAAAGTGTCAAACAAAGTTGCTAGCAATGTTCAGGGGCATCTTACTGTAATGTGCTTCAAATTTTGGGGCATGTTTTCCACTCAATGCCCCGGGAAAATCTGTTTTTCCGATTTTTTACTATGAAAATATTGCCAAAATGCATTTTCTGAAACTCTGAGTGGATGGATTTCGCTTAAAGTGGAATATGTCTCGGAAAACATCCCCAAAAACATCTAGGAACCTTCATCTACTCTAGTATTCATCAACTCCTGGTACTTTTTGTTTCCAGGCAATATGGGGGTGTTCTCCAGTTGGCGGCAAATGACTCATTTTGGTTTGCTCTCAATTTGCTCCATGTTCAAATCCTTTTAAGGCCCAAATACTTTCTTTTCTTCCATTGCTCCTCCTGTTGGTGGAGGATGGCAAATGCCTTTTTGCATTGCAATACATGGGTATGACACGGTGTTTGTCAACCAGCAAATCATGGAAAAAGCATGCAGTGCATGCCCATTTGCATGCCCTATGTCATCCGTACCACCTTGGACACCCAAGGAAAGGGTTAGGGTTAGGGTTAGGGTTAGGGTTACAGGACTGTTCCCGGTTATGGGTTATTTTTGGCCATCCTTAGGGTTAGGGTTAGGGTTAGGGTTAGGGTTAGGGTTAGGGTTAGGGTTAGGGTTAGGGTTACAAGACCCCCTGGGTTGGGTTTTATTATTGGGTTGCCTGGAACCCTAGGGACTTAGAAATTTTCGAGTTTTCTGGCTTTTGGGTGTGTTCTACAGTTTGAATTTTTGACTCAGAGGGATGTAGTGGCGGGGGGTGTTGCGCACCTAGGCAAGTCGGGGAGGACTAGGTGTGCAAGGGCAAGTGATGGGTCATATGGGCGGTGGTGCGGGTACGGGGGGCGGCAGGGGTGCCAATAGGGGGGGGGGGTGGGTTGATATAAAGGGGACATATATGTTATATATACGTTATAGGACTTGTGCAAATTGGGATTTTTCTAGTGCCGATCCGGAGTTGGCGTCCTAATTGAAAAGTTGGCCCCATATCATATTCTCTAATTGAAGTACTCTCGGATTGGCAATCCGTGCGGAAACGGCTTCAGAAACTTAGAAAAACGAAATTTTCACGCGACAGGGGGTAAAAAGTTGGAAAATGTGGTGATATCTCAACATCTGGCTGACTATCCAGTGTAGGGCACTTAATGAAAGTTGATTGTAGCCTATGGTTTGCATAGCTGATGTGGCAGCAAATCTTGTGTAACCTTGCTTTTGGCTGAAGAACAGGGCCCCTTTTCAATTCTCAAGTAGTGACACCCAAGACCTCCTAACAAAAGACACAAGTACGTATGTGCAGGCAAAGGGGTGTGGCTGTGTTCTCCAGTAAACATTTTGTGATTCCGCTGTGCATCGTAGACTGTTTGTAGGACCCCTGCGGAATGTTATTTACCAAAACTGTTGAACATTTTCCGGTTAAAGCAGTGTTCTACAGTTTGTCCATGCAGGTTAGAGCACGTGACCTGGGCTTGCTTGCAGGGTACGCAGAGTGAGAGGGTTGGGGTTAGAGATTTCCCAGATCACTTATTAAATTCAGCCAAACTGTCTCTGTCATGGAACATTTAAAATGGTGGAAAGTAGTATTGCATTTATTGATTTAGAGTACATTGGAGAAGCGCACATTCAGAAAAGGGTTTTGGTGTAAAGTTATCAACGAAATTTAACAGTACTAAAGGACTTCCGCAAGCATGTCACGGACTTGGTTCTGTCCAAAAGTCGTACGGCACTCAGGGTACCTGGCGCAGCGGAGACGGAAACGATGCTGACCGCCAATGCTATGAAAAGCTGAGCCTCCACAGTTGGGACATTGAGGGTTAGGGTTAGGGTTAGGGTTAGGGTTAGGGTTAGGGTTAGGGTTAG
>NW_026515720.1:0-29056 GCF_025526975.1 Fimicolochytrium jonesii
ATTTCCATTTGTCAAAATCAGATTTGATACGCCGGGTCCGTTAGCGAATCGTAAGTTTGTCGGTGAATTATTGTACTGTGCCCGAATTACCATATCGCCAATAGCCGAATTTGAGGAAAAATACCCTGCTGCTGAAACGTTGCCCGTTATGCTGCTTCCAAATGTGGGTGTGGATACCGAACCGTTGTACCAAAAGATACTTTGATTTGACCCGACAAAACTCGCATCACTCCCTACGGTCAATTTCTTGGCGATACCAACTCCTCCGGCGACTTGTAAAGCCCCCGTTGTTATACCATTCGAATCAGTTGTCGAATTGATATTTAATGCGTTTGTTGCCACATTCACCGTTAACGCAAGATTTGCGGCAGTATTGTTGTATAAGCCGAAATTATTAGTTCCAAGGCCACTTGTTTGGCCTATATGCCACAAAGTCCAACCTCCACCGTTTGAGTTTATAAGACCTACAGAAGGTCCATTTCCGGCTGTAGATTCTTTTATGATTCCATATCCACCGACGTATAATGATTTAGCAATTCCAACGCCGCCTGCAACTTGGAGAGCACCAGCATTTATAGCGTTGGAGTCAAGAGTAGAAGTAACTACAGTCGATGCAGCGTTATTTATATTCAAAGTCTGTCCTGTTGTGGTATTCAGGTTCGCTGTTGTTCCTCCTAGGAATACGGTGCCGCCAACCACCACACTTTTCCCCACACCAACTCCTCCAACAACTTGGAGCGCACCTGATGTGGTCGAGGTAGAATCAGTCGTTCCGGCAATTTGAACATTGGATAAGTTTGCATTTCCACCAACATTCAAAGATGATAGAGTTCCAACGCTTGTAATTTGAGGCTGAGCAGGATTTACGCTGAACGAATTTCCACTACGTGTCAATCCTGTTCCAGCACTTAGAAGGGTATCGACATATGTCTTATTTGTAAGATGTGTCCCCAATGTCGGGACAGTTGATACAACTACATTTCCTGACACCGTGACATCTCCAGCAATATTTGCATTCCCACCGACGCTCAATGATGATAGGGTCCCAAGAGATGTTATACCTGTTTGACTAGCATTAACGCTGAAAACGTTTCCTGTTTTTGTCAATCCCGTTCCAGCAGTTGAGACTAAACCATCGACGTATGACTTTTGGGCAACCGTTTGATCAATATTACTATATGGAAGGACAGTCACCCCAACATCGTTTGCTAAATCTATAGAATTCTTCAATGCAATCGAGCCTAAACCCAAAGCCGTCCTAGATGCTGATGGAGTCGTTGAGACAAAATTGGTTCCATCTCCTACAAGGAAATTGTTTAGAGTGGCGGTGCTCGAAGAAATAGCAGTCAATTTTCCATTTAGCGGTTGCGCTCCCGTTTGCGTTGTAGAAATCAATCCATCCACATATGATTTTGTTACAGCATGCGAAGGCGTGGTTGGAGTAGGTACGGTTATTGACCCTGTAAATGTGCTAGAACCAGAAACGGTGAGACCCGTTAAAGTACCCACACTTGTGATTTGTGTTTGTACAGGATTCACACTTAGCGTCTGAGCGGTTTTCGAGAGGCCGGTTCCTGCAATAACAATGTTCGGATCAACAGACCCGAAAGGAAGAATTCCGGTGACATCTGTACTTGCGAGATTGATAACGGATTTAGCCGCCAAACTGCCAAGCGAAGGCTTGTTTGTAAGTGAAGCCGAAGTGTAATCGAGGACATTAAGTGCTGCAAGAGAACCAAGCGTAGGTTTGTTCACCAACGCCGAACTAGTGTAGTCTAACGTATCGAGCAAACTCAGATTTTTTAATGAGAGATTCGCACGAACGTCTGCTGGGGAATACTGAATGAAATTGCCTCCGCTTGCGATTAGCATGTACGTGTTTGTTGGCGCAATGTTCCCAAAATTTGTAAGACGCGCATTCAAAGGTTGATAAGTTGTTGAAGCAACACTGGATAACAGATAATTGTTCAGAGTCGGACTGCTTATAGAGCCGACGGTCAAAGCGCCTGTTACGTTAAGAGATGTGAGTGTCCCAAGAGTAGTGATATTTCCGGTATTAACGGAAACGGTATTAGATGTATCTCTGGAAAGGATAGGTCCAGCAAATGTTAATTTCTTCTCGTAGATGGTGAGATCTGGAGCACCCGTTATTCTCGCATACGGAATGGTATCCGTTTTTGCAACTTTACCATCGATAGCAGTCTGAAGAAGATTTGTATTCTGAATGATCAAATTTGAATAAGTTGGCTGTATGATTGTAGAGTCGTATTGACGTAGCATATCCAAGTTTACAGCCTGCTGTGGAATCTCTTTTGCAATACCAAGATATGAACATGGAGGTGGGGTGTCAAAAAGTAATCTCGTAACATCACAGGATGTATCATCCGTTTTTGGGAAAGTTGCGATGATAACTTGTGAGCCGTTTGGATCTGGAACGGGGTTTCCCTTTGAATCCACTACATTGTTGCCATTTGCGTCTTTCTGATTCTTTCTTTGTCGACCACTTGCAGCGATGAAACCACCAAGGATTCCTGCTGCTGCAGCAGGTCCTCCAAGAAGACCCCCGACGCTACCGATAGCAGATGTGGCAAATGGAGCGCCAGCCGCAGGGCCAATGAGACCAACCGCGCCTCCAAGGATTGTGGAAAGGGGTCCGGTAACGGAGACTACGGGATTAGATCCAGATGCTGTTAAAGGATCAGATTCGCCACTGGGCTCCGAATCCTCATTTTTCTCTTCCGGATCATCATCTTCTTTCCGGTTCTTGTAGGGCTGAATTGAAGAGATATTGAAACCGGTTTCCTCGGAGCCAACAACGAGGATTCCGGAGCCCCCTGTTATAACCAAAGGCTGCTTAGACACGTTGAATTCCTTATCCGCTCCAGTAACAATGATAGGTAAAGCGCCGGTAATTACCGTGGGTGTTTCCGGTTCTGGTTGATATGTGCAACTGATGCTTGACCCCGAAATGGATATGTTGTTTCCAGCCGTGTAGGCGCCGGAAATAGTGTTTCCCGTAACTGACACTCCATTAGATCCAGTATAGGCACCTTTTATTGAATTGCCTGTCACCGTAACAGTCGAATCACCAGCCTGTAAATCCAACTGCAAATCATTTTCTATGCGTTTAACTCCGTTACTTGCTGTGAGTTTCTCACCGAACGTGTTGTTACCATCGAATGTGATTGAACCTGAGACAGATGGAGCGAGTTTCACTTGATTCGAATTCTCTAATTTCAATCCGCCATTTCCAGGTTGAAAAGTTAGTCCTATCGCAATTTTATCATTGACGATGCGAACACCTTTATTGTCGACGATAGCCGACGGATTTACTGAAAGATTTTGTGAAGAGTCAATTGCTAAACTTGCATCTGTTCTAACATCGATAGTACGCCGACCATTGGACACTCCGGATATGTCTATACCTGACCCTGCTTGGTACAATTGCTCTACGTAGGCAGTACTTGGCACTTGATTATTGTCCGGATTGAAGTCGGTATTGACGTATACATGCGGGACATGTAATTCATTGAGTGTTTCATTATACGTAAAACTACTGTCTCCATTGAATCCGCTTAAAGCAGAGTAGAATGGAACCTGTCCCATACCTTTCGAGCGGATAGCCAATTTGTTGCCAGTCTGTTGAAAATCATCAGATGTCTTTAAACGCACAACAGTTGTATCAACATCCGTATCATCTCCTAGAAAGTCCGCAAGGGAATCAAACCCTTCTTGTAGGACATCTTCGAGCAAGATACTGGAACCTTTATCATTCGAGATTGCCCCTCGTCCAATAATAACGGTATCAATATCCGTCTCCAGTTTCCCTTCATCGTTTACTTTCAACCCTTTCCCATAATTGAGGTGGATAACCTTGTCCTGATCTTTCGAGAGCGGTTCTGCTACTTCCAAAGATTGATCAACAATCGCCTGAATGTTCTCTGGAACAACTGACAACTGACCGTTTTCAACTGTCAATGTGGAGTCAATATCGAGAGATATTCCTTGTACGTTACGCGTCAACGGGGCCGTCAAAGGCTCTTTCACAACTGCTAATTTGCCATTATTCACCTCCAATGAATCCTCATCAAAGTCCAACTTTATTCCTTTATCGTCTCTTGACAAAGGCTCTTGAAGATTCTCTAGATCAGGCGGGGGAAAATTTACAGTCAAACCTTCATCGCTCTCTGAAAGAGTCTGATCGTGAAACAGAGTTAATCCGCCCTGACTTACTCCAAGAGGCAAGTTTGTTACAAGGGAAACAGTTCGGCTTCCGTCATTCCTTTCGAGAGGAAATTCCATATTGTCAGGGATTACTCCAATAGATGCGGTTCCGTTAGTCTTGTAAATAATAGCATCTTCGCTGTCAACAAGGTCGTTGATTTTTAATTCACCATTTTGGTTATAGAGATTTTTCACCTCGGCTGAATGAAATCCGGAGAGTTTTGTGTCTCCACTAAGGGCTTTCATATTTCCGGAAACATACGGGCTGTTCAACAGCGTATCGTTTAAATTTCGCAAACCGCTCGAATTTCTGCTGTTTAATCCAGACATTCTGTTATATTCAATGCATTACAAAATAAGATGTTGAACATTATTGGAGGCCTCATTTATTTTTTCACTTTTTTTTCCAACCGAAAAATTCGTGTTCTCCGCAAGGTGACAACATGTAAAAGTTGTATAACTAATTTCACTTTGTCACCCGTCGGAGAACGACGAATGTTTTTTTAATTAAAGCATTATATAAGGACTTAATCGCAATTCAAGATATCGAACTCTTCGAATGATAGCAACGCTTCTGCTATCTTACCAAGTAACAATCCATTTGTGTCCCATGTGTACCGTTTCTTATTCTTACGTTTCTCTTTCGTTTTAACAATAATTGGTGCACAAAAATAAGCATTGATGATCTTTGCGTATAGGTCCATTCTGTACGTTTTCGGTCGGTGAAACATTTTAAAAGATCTTTGTATGTCTTCAAAAGGTGAGTTACAGACATGCTCTGGTCTGATTTCCCCTTCGATTGTTAGATTATTGTCCTTGTAAAACTTGTGGACTATTGGGGCGCATTTTATGTCGTGATACAGTTCTTGACCTCGTTCTAACCTGCCAAAGTTATTCACTGCGTAGACGGTATCCCTGTACGTGTCCCAGTAGATTTCAACAAGGTTTTCAGTAACCACACTTCTAAATAGATTTCTGAACCTGAATTTTTTAACTTGAAGAATCTGATCGACGTCTGCTTGGAGGGCTTCGATCAATCTTTCAAGTCTCTCACACTCTTCTCCTGAGATATCCTTAATGTTATGCCATGAGAACATATTGAATCGACTGTCGAAACAGCCGCTTATTAAATGACGTGCATCCTTTTCCAATGCAAAGCATGTTTTGCTGCATAGTTTGATGTTACATAGATCTGCATACAATTTGAACAGATCCTGTGCCGATTTGTGATGTTTATCCGCGAAACTCTCTGAATCCATATGCGCGGCTAAGGTACGAAATCCATCGGATTGTGAAACAATCAGTCGATCCTGCTTTACTGCCTTCATGAAAGGTTCCGTAAACAGAATCCATATCTCATTCGAAAGTGGCCTCCGAATTCTTGCCAGTAATTGGAAAAAGTCCCGGTACGATATACAAGCCGGATTGAAAATGCCAAAAACCCGGTCAAACGGGCGCATCCCTTCTTTTACATCATAATTCACGCCCACCGCTAAAGCAGCGTTTCCAACCACCACTCGCACAGCCGGATTTCCCCATACCTCCTCAATATTTCTCAGATTCTCCTTGTCTTTTTTGCGATCCGCGTGGATACCAATTATTTCTGTTCCACGTTTCCATTTGTATTTTGCCATTAGCGTCGAAACAATGTTTTCCACCCCATCAAATGCGGAATGAACCTTTCGAGAACCTTTTGCTCCCGATGCGATAAAGATCTTTTCCCCTTTATCCAGACTGTTGAACATTTTCGCATAAAGATCTTCTATTTCTTTGCAATACTTGATCTCTCGTTGCGGAGGAGGAACACTCGATCCAATAATGAAACTTTCACCTCCAATGTCTCGAATCAAATCGGTTGTCGCTCTAGGTAAGAAACCCGTCCATCCAAATTACCTTCTTTGCTGACGCCAACAGGCGCATGAAATTCTTCCAATGTTGAGATGGGTTACCATGGCATTTTGCATCGTCCGCAAAACTTCGCAATAACGTTTCGCACTCATCAATGACAATTATATCGTAAACTCCCCTTGCTAAGTAGATCGACTGAATGGAACATACGAGATAGGGATGATGCACTGGATTTTGTTTCTCATCGGGTCTGTAATCCAGATAATATTTCCATTGGGTGATGCCTGTTTTTTCCATTCTTCCTCTTTGTTCATTTGTCAACGCAATTCTACATGTTGTCCAAAGCGCTGTCAATTCTTTGTCCCCCTCCAATAATTCTTTGAGATAATCAATGGTACTTCCACTTTTGTTACCGCCGAGCGAAACATGCAATACAATGTGTTTATAATCGTCACCCAAGTGAAGATCCGCTGAGGATAACCATCTTGAGTCAATGCGATGATTGAACTCTTTGTTTATCGCATTTTCCATTACTTTGTATGGCGTCGACTTTAGAATGTTTCCGTTATAAACAGCAACCAAACACGCTTTCATGAAGTTCTCCGAAATGGGCTTCGACTGTACATCCACCCGATTCCAAAAGTCTATATATTTTGCTTTGCGTTGCGGAGTGCTATCCTTTTTCGAATTCCACTCCCAAAACGACGCAAAGGTGATACCTGCCATCTTACACCAACGACCGATCTCACTGCATAACCAGTTGGACAATTCAAACGTATCCCCACGTTTAGGGTTTGGCATGTGCGCTAGAAAATGCAGCGGATCCCCTCTATAGATATCTAGGGTTTCCGGAGGTTCCAAGTTCATTCTCGGTATTTGACCCGGATAGTAGCGACCTTTTCTCGCTTGTACCGAGCCCTCGTCATTTTCTCGTGTTCTCTTCCGGAGCGCTGGAGCCCCGGTCGATAGAAAGTTTTGAAGTTCGGAAACATTCTTTACGTGGATGCTGTCCTTTGGAATACCATGCATGATCGTGTGATCCAAAATGTTATCAGAACCTTCTATTATCTCCTGGACTCGTCCGTCACCTTTGGATTGGTTTACATATTTCATCAAGCCGTTCGCTCTGTAGATATTCATGTCAAATCCAAGTTCCTTATACATGGCACAAAACTGCTTAATCGGGTCAAGTTCGCCCACATTCAGAACATGGTAGTTATTCACAACAATGTGATATGAGAATTTCAGAGTATCGCCCTTTTCCCCCACACTTCCCGAAATATTCATGGAAGCATTCGGAAGAATCGATCGAATCCTTTTTTTTACCTTCCAATAGGATCATTCATTCCCGTATAATCAATATCAAACATTAGTTTCATCATTCTATCAGGATGCATAACTTCAAATAGTCCTTTGTCATCTTTCAGCAAATCCTCCAGTTTAGAGCATTCTACGATCGCATATTGGCAGTACTTTTTCTTCACCATCTCACCTTCCTTTTTTCCCTTTGCCTTCATAATCTCGAACATGGGCAACGAGGCATTGCTCAGGCCCACATCTCTCCATCAACGTTTCCATAACCTTTCTTGCTGTGTTCCTATTGGTGTAGAATGATAGACCATACTTATTGATTTTGGTGTAATTTTGCAATATCCATTGTTCGTGAATTGGATGTTTAACAGATACATAATTTTCTGCTTAAATAAACTTTACCTGTCTACATCCATTCGACAATCAAATATCATTTTCTGACGTTCTCCATCTCAATCGAATAGTTTACTGTCGTAATAGTTTCAATTTCAAGGATCGAGTTGTTCTCCGATTGGTGACAAAGTGAAATAAGTTATACGACTTTTACACGTTGTCACCAATCGGAGAACAAGAATGTTTCTGTGTGGAAAAAAACGGAAAAAATAAATGACGCCTCCCTACACCGCACCATTAGATTTCGGTTTGGCTGTCAATACGACCTGTATGGAGTCCAAATGGGAGGCGTCATTTATTTTTTTCCTTTTTTTTCCGACGAGAAACGTGTGAGAAGCATTGTTCTCCGCAAGGTGACAAGTGTAAAAGTCGTATAACCCCTTATTTCACTTTGTCCACAATCGGAGAAACGATTGGGGCTCGCGGTTAAATGGCGTAATACACTTTATCTTACACAACAATAAATGGACGAATTCTACAGAAAACACAATATAAACGAAGAGGAGGTTTCGGCCGAACTTTTCAAGAAGGAGATAATGGATGAGATTCTTGAAAAATTTGATAAAGGTGAATTGACATACAAAGGGAAAGGGGGTGTAGAATTACAAGTGACTTCTTCTAAACAAGCGTACGCAATGGCATGTACGATATCAGATAAAAGGTGGAAAGGAGGAAGAACAATCAAGAATCAGTGGGTAGTTACTTTCGGAAGATCGCTTAGTCGCTATCAGCATCCAACTTGAAATCGACCGGTTCCTTTTTCTTCAAATAACATTCATAACAATACGGTCGGTGTTTAAATGAACGGAATCGTGGTTGTGCAATTATCCAATTTTACACTTACGAGTTCCCAGCGGATATATGATTTGACCTGCGGGGTTTCTTTTCGGATAGTACGGACGCATCGTTTCTTTGCTTTTTCATTGCAATTAGACCATCAGAAACGTATCTATTTAAGTTGCATTTTAGGCAATCCCGTTTATGACAACTTGAAACGCGTTATGTCACTGAATGTAAATCCATAAATTCAGTCAATTCTGACCTTTTTGACAGGTCGAGTGGGCATTTGTTGCGTTTTTGTAGGGCGTTTTCGGATGCTTACAGTAGGTTCAACATCCGCGACGGTAAATGTTGGAGGTATCGCATAATCGATTCTTTCCTTTCCGCGTAGATTTGCGATAGGACGCAAGAATGAGGCTTTTTCTTGTTTCTTAACACGGGAAGCCACTGGATCAACAATGGTCTCAACTCCAACATTTGCTTGAACTATTCGATGCATTCTAGATCGTTCCAAAACTTTTGGATCTATTAATTGAATTTCGTCTGCATCATCAATCTTTCGTCGCTTTGATGACGGTTCCTTTCTTAGAGAAACCTCCGCTTTTCGTTTAACAGCGGGATTAATGGCTAACTCATCAGTGCGAGCACCGATTCGGGCTTGGGGTTTTGGTGATGGGATTGTGTTATCTTTAGCGAGTGCGGACAATCTCCGTCTTGCTGCGCCATCATCGTGTACCTCAATGTTAATTCCATCAGAAAATCCTACCAATTCCTGCTTGTTAAGTGTGGATTGCAATAGTGAGTCTTCTAATCTGTTCTTTATTCTTCGTTTGGTCGGATCAAAACGACGATCTTTCCTCACATTTCCAATAGGCGTCTTTCCAGGGGTTCGAACGAGATTACTCGTAACTTGTGTTTTTGATAAGAGTTCCTCAACCTTATTCGGGTCGCTGATGGTGGTCAAAGCGATTTCTGGTTTTCTTTCTGTTCTTTCATTCCCAATATTGATCTCCGGAGGTATGTTATTTTCAATTTTAACTTCATCTTTTCCGATCATATTAGGAAACGATCCGGGCATCATTGGCTCTTGATAATCAAGAGAATTGCTTACAACAGGTGCTTTAAGAACAGAGGAACTTCCGGTTTTGACTTGGGCTGCTCCAGTAAGGTTATCAACAACGATCTCTTTTTCGTGCGTGATTATAACTGGGTGGACACGTTGACCGGACACATTTTTGGGCAAATCTGGGACTTCATGTAGGTTAGCCGGTGCTTCAAACATCAAGCCTGTTTGCGCAGTTGTTTGCGCATCATAGTTATAAACCCGACCTTCCGTGTCGGGGACGGGAAGGCCACTCGTTGATGTGCTTGTCCCAATTGTGACGGTCTTGTTTCGCCGAGATGGTGTGATGCTATCCAGATATCGTTCTTTAGCGCGATAGTCTTTCTCGGCTTTGATATATTCTAGACCATCTTTGTATGCTTGGGTATAGTGCTGTTTTGCAGATAACCGGAGGATTTCGGCGCTGGAAACACGCTCTTCATAAACTGGTTTGACATAATGTGTTTTGGTTGCAAGATCTTTGTCCTGGATGTCTCTATTCCAAGAATAAACGACATCTGGCCTTCCATTCTCATCTAGATTATTATAGTCAAGGGCTCGTCCGATTTGGTGACGCTGGAGATTCGGGATTCCTTTTGACCTGTTGATCCCTTGGAATTCCAGCACGTTTGCTTTATAGAATGCCATTTACCTAAAGGCATCAAATTTAATTCTGTGCCTATGTACAATAACAGACATGGCAAATTTCTTGAACAATCTGAAAAAAAAAGCGAATACTTTTATAACCAATGCTCCAAGTTATTATCACAAGGCGCGTTCATTTGCAAACAACGCTGTGAAGGTGGGACATAAAAGCGCAAAATTCATCACAAATGTTAACAATGCTGTGCAAGAATCTCCACTCTTCAACGAGAAGATCAAAGAAACTTCGCGTCGAGTGGATTCCACTGCAACAAAGGGGATTCACAGACTCGATGAGATTAATAGACAAGGTCAGGATTTCTTAGACAAAGTACAAGGTGGGACGATCGAATGAAGTGTTAGGGGATGTGCTTTAGGATGTACTCGATTGTAGGTACGTTCATAGCGTTTCCAAGTAATCGCTTTCTACTTTTATCAGGGACAAATGCGGTGTATCCCACGGGAAACCCTTGTAACTTCTCGCGTTCCGAGCAGGTCAAAAGCCTGAATACTCCATTTGCAGCGATAGCCAATTCATAACACTCGGTCGCTATGATGGTGTTACTTTTTCCATCGTCCCGAAATTTCACTGTTTGCTCCACCGTGTCCTTGTTGAACGCGGCAATGAGATCTGGGGGAGGAGGTTGTTTGAAGCATTTCCAATGGAGCGACTTTCCGGAATGATTGGGTTCTACTATACTGTCAATTGTCGGCGAAGGCACATCCAAAGGTTCCGGAACAAAGAAATTTGTCCAGTATAAACGGATTCGATTTTGTGCACAAAACGACGCGGCATTGAGTTTTTGCACCGTCGTAGACAAAAGTCCTTTCGAGATCTCCGCAATGCTTGCTGAATCCATAGGAACGTTTTCCATAATCACATATTGGGGTTGACAGTCGTTGCGGATTCTGACGAATTGTGTATACAAATCCGCCCGAGGATCGGTGAATTTAGTTTTTCCCGGATTGGCAAGCGAAAAAGGTTGACACGGAGGACCTCCGATTAACAGGTCAAAATCCGGTATGGTATTTGTTTTGATTTTGGTGATGTCTCCAAAGTTTTTATGTCGAGGATGATGCTCAACATAAACTTTTAAAGCGTCTTTATCTGTCTCGCAAAAGCCAACGCAAATGGCTTCGGGAAAGATTTTTCTTAATGCCATTTCGGCACCACCGATTCCAGCAAAGGCAGAAAAGTACCGCAATGGTCTTTTCTCGGAAATCTCCAGAATCCTTGGTATGCGCGTATTTAATCCGGGAATAAATCCATGGGTTCGAAAGACCTCGATGAATTTATCTGTATGTGGATAGTCTGCATCCGAGTCAATATACACGATCATGCGTGAATAGACATCGTTCGAGATATGTGAATTCTTTGCCGAAAATCGCATGTCGTCCATTCGAACCTTTGCAGCGGCCGTTTTATCCCACGGGACTTTTCTCGTAAGGTGGCAACAAAGTCCCCGTGCGAGGGCGAACCTGCACCATTTCCGGTATGGACAATTCGGAATGATTGCAATGATCCGTTTGATGTTTCCCTTTTTCATTTCCAACATTGTCTTTTCCCAAAAGTCGTTATGGAGGTAAGGTCTTTTCGCAGAAGTTTTCGGACCATGTTGTTCAGCGTCGATTGCAGCACCAGGTGCATTAAGATAAACCCAATTGCTTTTTGTCCAATCAGACAACGTCAAAGCGTTGACAAATGTTCCGTCGACTTGTTCACCGTATACGGTTTTTGCAATGATCTTTGACTCGGGATTCCAGCACGGATCAAGATCAATTTCGCCACAAAATTTGGTGATCAGATTCACCAGATATTGGGGCGTATTATACTCGTTTTCGGATCTTCCAAATCCAGTAGATATCGGAATATTCGGTCGTTTGGTAGTCTCCGAATCATCTTCGTCTGAGGTGTCTTGAGTAACCTCTTTTCGCTTTCTTAATCGGGAACTCCAATCTACTTCGTTCGTATCCCTTTCATTTTCGATCACATCTTCAATCTCTGTATCTTCATCTATCTCTTCATCTATCTCTGTGCGAGTGGTATCGTCCAACTGGAGACCGGGTTCGCCCGAAAGGTCAATGGCGGAATCGGGTGGTAGGTCTTCAAATATTTCATCCATTTTGACCGCAATGACCATTTGACGAGAGCCAAAGTATTGAACCGCCTTTCTCCATATCTCAACATGAGTCAAATTTCGCTCTTTGTGAAGTTTATCCAACATGAGATAAAGCCCGATAGCGCAGGGCATTTTGTCCCGACCGAGTGTTTTCCCCATTTGAATAATAATTCGTCCGGCGCGGGAAAAGTTGTAACCGGCCGCTCTCGAAAGTTTCCATCTCGCTTTCAAATAATCGTCCGCTGCAGGATACGAAACCTTGTATAATTTCGCATCCAGTATGTGATGCAAAGCAATGCAGGTCTTGAGAAACCCGTCTCCGACATCAGGATTGATAATGAAATAAGTTGGGTCGATGTTTGCTTCATGAATGGCGAGAGCCATTTTGTTGAAGAGTTTTTATGTTTGGACATTCTTGTGGAAATCGGTGGTTCCAAAGGAATGTAGTTGGCGATATTACGTAAACGCGCTTTGACAGGGGGGAGGCGTCATTTATTTTTCCGTCTTTTTCCAAACTGAACATTCTTGTTCTCCGATTGGTGACAACGTGTAAAAGTCGTATAACTTATTTCACGTTGTCACCAATCGGAGAACAACCAGGTGCCATTTGAATCGTTGAAACAAGTCGGGATTTGCTTGATAGAGATGGAGGTTATGCTAATTATACCACACTGACTACATCCCCGATCGCGAGTGTGACATTTTCAAAGTAAGTGCTGAGAAGTCTGCATCGTTGACTAGGTGCGGGCGACGCATGTACGGTGTGTACTCGAAGTATGGAGTCGGTTCCGGTGAATGACAAAGCAGCACCGCTGCCTTCGGATTTGTCTTCAAAACCGTAAGAAAACGAGAAATTTGCGGTATCATAGTCTTTGAATGAGATGTCCATATCAGCAAGTTGCTCAAAGTCGTTGTTGCTCAGTTGGGAAACAAGAAGCGTTTGACGATCATAAGGCCCGTGAGTAAAACCAGTTAGACCGCTTGGAATTGTCGCATTTGGTCCTAATTGGAGCCGCCATTCTCTTAGATTTTGAGACGAGAATGATTGTGACTTGTCCTTAGTTTGATCTGCAAGCACATCATCGTCTATAAATGACATTTCCAATCCGATAAGGGATCTAACGCCTGACATATGTAGGTTGAACGTATTTCTCAAGCCGCCGCTTGCGGCATTTTCTGTTTGAGTGGCGCGGACATAATCATAGTAGATACTTTTACCATCAGCGATTGCTCTTGTAGCATTAACAACTATAGATGGAGGTGGGGTAACGTACGGAATCAAACAGCGGATGTTGCTGATTTGAAGTTCATCAACTACTCCAGCACTTGTAAAAACCGTATTGGGATCCGCAAGTACCAACTCGATGGTCATGGCCTGATTCGGAAGTGCCCACACGGGCAAAAATTGATCGTTAGTTGGGTGAAAAAATCCCAACCATGGGTGCATGCTAACGCTGGCTGTAGCAGTTCCGCTGAACATATCAGTGGAACCATAACCGGTCAGATTTCCAAGTAGTTGTTTATGGCCTTTACTCATATTTCTGTATGCTGTACAAGGTACGCAGGATAATTCGGGATCTGAACAACTGTTTCGTTACCTGCTTTGACTGTGAGCGATTGTATGATAGATTCGATACCAAGTTTAGTATTAACGATTCCAGACCCAGATACAGGACTGTTATTCTTCAAAGCCGTGACGTCCATCGAAAGAATCAACTTTTGTAAAATGAACGAGACAGAATTGGAATCGCATTGGATTCTAATAGGTGTCAACTGACGCGTTTTCGTAGAATACACATTTTGACCCGAAGGCGAAAAAGTTGCAACCCCTTCGCCACGAGGATCGCTGTACGGGCGGGAGAAAGTTTTCGTAGCAAACAGCCAGTTGTTAGGTACAGACATGTTTACTAATAAGTACAAAAAAAAAACTAGCCATAAATTCCACCGTAATAATCGTAGCCATCATCGTCGTCGTAGTCGGTGTCAAACTCAACATATTCAGTTTCTTGACTTGGTTTTGACCGAATTGCAGTCGGTTCATTAGGTGGAACTTTGATTGAACGTGCCCGTTTAGCGGTTTGTAATGTTTGCGGCTTTAATTTAGCCTTTTCCTCTTTTGCCAATTTCTTTGCGAGTTTCTCCTTTTCAAGAAGTTTTTTCGCTTCTTGGATCTTTCTATCTTCGTTTTCCTTTTTCTTCATAGCGGACAATTCTTGCAAGTTTTTTTTCCGTGTGGCGACGGCTTTCTTTAAAGCCGCTTCCTGTGCGGGTGTTCTTTGTTTTTTAGGTTTTAACTCTGGCTTTGGTGAAGGTGGTCGAATCTCCGGTATTGAATCTTGTACAGATTCTTGTACCGTTTCAGTATTGGCAGGAGAATCGGCAGAGGCACTCGAATGATTTGGATCTTCGCTCATTTAACACGAGTTTTTATAAAGAAAACAAAATATTTAAGAGGAACATAGGTGCGGTCAAAGATCGTCTGCATCGTCTAGAATGGCGAATCTGACACTCAAAGGAGAATTCAATGATACTTCTGTTCCGGTAAGGGAATTGATCAGATGAAACTCAATTTGAGATATGGTCTGTCCAACGGGAAGAAACTCGCCTGAATTTTCATATTGTACAATGTCCCCAAAACTATCGGGTACGATGCTGCAACAGATTGATTGAGCGCTGTCGTTATAATCTGTAAGGTACTGGGTGCCTTTGCATTGAATGTTGGAAGTCAAAATGACAGGATATGAACCGCTTAAATTGATAGGATTCTTCATCTCGTGAGAGGAACCGAATCCAATATCAGCTCGACGGGACATTCCCATAAGAATATAGGCTGTTGACCCACGATTGCCAGGAAGTATCTTGAAAGAAACAGAGTTGCTATTTACCGTTAACTTGCGTCTAACACCATCGAATGTAGCAGAGTATACATTAGAGCCAGCCGCGCTATTCATAGCGGTGGAAACAGCGTTTGGGAAGTCAACGATCGAGTAATTACCATTTGGGATCTTTGCGTACAAGATGGTATCCGAACCTTGTTGGGCAAATGCAATAGTGTCATTCACGTTACTTTCAACCAGGTCCCAATCTTGAAGGAAAGAGACGCTCAGTATTTTGAAAGCCTCAATCCGTCTAGGTTGGATGTTGTATGTACGTTGGGAGACACTAGAGTATAAAATTTCTGAATACATTTAGTAATAAGGTAAGAGAATTAATGTCTTACAAACCGAAACCGATCTTCCCAAAGAAAAACGAGGTTCGAAACAAAATCATTCCGATCGACATTCAGGCTCCTCCCATATGTAGTACACTTATCGCACCGCGCAAAAGTGGGAAATCCGCTCTTGTATGTGGATTGATCGAAGACGTTTATGCAAAAGTGTTTGACAGAGTGATAATAATGTCAGATACAGTCTTGTACGATAAGAGTATAAAACAATTGGCACAGAGCACTAAGCACAGGAACATCTTTTTCACAGACGAAGTGAATAATACAATGATAGCCGAGATTCTGGAAGATCAAAAGTTGCTGGCGGAAAGTGGGAAATCTTTGCTGTTGTATATTGACGACGCTGGAGACAATGCTCAAGGGAAGGAGTTAAACAAAGAGTTATCTAAACTTTATACGAAAGGACGACACTTTCTCTGCTCCACCATGGTGTGCATCCAGTCCGTGAGCGGTCAACTGACTCGAAAGATGAAGAACAACACAACAGAGTTCATAATCTTTAAAAATAATTCGGAGGATATGGAATCTTTGGCGAAATTATTGACAAGTGCGTTTAAAACAAAAAAAGAAGTTCTATCGTATCTTACGGAAAGCACAAGGAGCCGTATTCGTTTGCATATGTGAATTTGGCAGCGGATGATGCGCGAACGATGTACCGGTATTGCGACAAAGACGGGTTTCACGACTTTTTTTAAATTGTTGGTTTTTGAATAGAAATGTTCTATATACCAGAAATTGTAACAAAGGAAACGTATGACACCGTATTAGCAGCGCTTTCGCAAGATCGCCTTTGGTTAGACGTTAACGAAAACTCCAGAAAAGAAATACTCGAATCCTTACAGAAGGAAATGGCAGAAGCATTGGTACAGAAGATTTTAGACGACCAGGTAAAACCAAAAGTCACTAGGCGGAAAAAGACCGCTTGAAGATTTCCGTCCCGAATATGACGAAAAACTATTCTACGAGTTGAGCAACAAAGACTTCCGCGCGACCAAACTCCTGAGCCATTTTATTATTTTGGGTTGTGCATTTTCAGGCTTTTTCGAATCTTTGCCTATATAGCATGACCTCTTTACTGAGCGCTCATGCCCGAGAAAAAGATTCAGGTGTTTTATCAATTTTTACCGAACAATGACAAAAATGACCAGAAACTGATTAAATTTCTGGTCAATAAGCAAAGATCAATGACTCCGCCGTTAACCCCGGAGCAAGAAGGGAAACTGAAAGCATTATTCTATGAAGGACGAAACTTCTATGGACGCGATCGTCTATATTTCATGTTGCGGAAAGATCCGCAAAATAACATATCTCGAAGACAAGTAATGAACTGGCTATCGAGACAACCGATAGCACAGAAATTCAGGAGACCCGTTCGAGCGACTGGTGTACGTGCAATAGTTTCTACCTCATTAGGATCATTTCAATGTGATACAATGGATATGTCAAGCGATTCTTACAGAGGGTTTAGTGCGGTTTTCAGTATGATTGACACATTTTCAAGAAAACTCTACGGAAAAGCGATAAAGGGAAAGACAGCAGCGGAATGCACAAGGGCACTACGCGAGATTATAAGGGAGAATCCCAATATGACATTCACGCGTTTAGTAAGTGACAATGGGGGCGAATTTGCAAACGTGTTTGACCAGTACTTAGAAAGTATCAATGTTCCACATTTTACAACACGTCCACATCAGCCATGGTCGAATGGAATAATCGAGCGATCTAATGCATCTGTTCGTAAACAGATCTCCATATTCATGGAAACAACAGGGAACAAGGACTGGGTAACGGCACTGCCCGGATTGATAGATTCGTTGAATTCCACTTTCAATTCAACTACGCGCAAATCACCGGATGAAATAGAGGAATCTGCTCCAGATTCTGCGACTCATTCAGAAGCGGGTGGTAATATTTTGCGTCGTGCGGCAAAAAGTGTGAATGTTCGTGGAGCAACAACTTTGAAGGTTGGAGAAACGGTGAGAAAGGTGTTTCCATATTCTGGAACAAACATTAAGAAACCAAGCAGGACAGGATACTTTGCACCGGAACTATACACAATCGCAGGTGTGGTGGCATCACCATATGAAAATCAATTACCATCCTACAAACTTAAAAGTCAAGATGGGACGATCGAGAAAGGACTTTTTGCAAGATCGCAATTATTGCTTGTACCTACACCTGACCAGCGTATCGAACGCCCACGGACTGTAGAGAATCTTGAACCACCGGATGATGGACAGGGTGAAGAGGACGAGGAAGAGGAAGCGATTCAACCCCCTCCCAGGCGGTCGGGGAGATTAAACAAAGACGTAGAATATGAAGTGGAATATATTGCAGATAAACGAACAAGAAAAGTAGGCAAAAGGACTATAGTCGAATATTTAGTAAAATATCGTAATTATCCATTAAGTCAATCGACATGGGAGCCAAGATCTAATATCAATGCTCCGGGTCTCCTGCGGGAGTTTGAGAGGAACCGGCGGTAGGTTTCGGAACAGCATCACTGCAGTAGTTCAGATTTTCCTCCTCATTGTGGTGGCAATTGTCTGCTAGGAAAATGGAAGAGGCTCGCGAGATACCATTTTTACGGAGATGGGTGATCTGTACCTTGCGACAAAGACGAATCCCATGTTTTTGACCGCATGCCTTTTCCATAATCGCTTGAATGTGCTCTCGAAATGTATCCATCTTGAACTCCTTGCCTTTTGCATCCAGGAAGATCAGATTCCCTTCTTTGCGGAACTTTTGAATAAATCGAAGTAAAATGTCACAGACGTATTTAGGATCCACATCCACAATATCGCTGTGCGGCGGAGCGGTAAAGAACTGCAAATACGACCCGTTCAGATCTTTATCCTCGACTCCGTCAATTTTCGCAAGTTTTCTTTTCTTGATGCGATCAGCCTTTCGATCATTCCATAAGATTGACGCATTTCCTTCCTTTTTCGGGTCCCTTTGATCAAAGATGAAAATATTGTCTTTATTCCAATCTACGCCATCCCGATTGAATATTTTCAAGTTTGCAAAGTTCGCGCGAACATTGTAAAAATAACAAACGAAAAGCCCAATGATTCCATCTTGCAAGGACTGAATCTGGTAAAGACTCGGAGTGTTCATATCGAAGATTTCCATAAGATTATCTTCATAATACTTCTTCATTGCCTTCATAACGGATTGCCAGTCTTCAATCCAAATTTCGGGTTGAATTCCTTGACGTCTCCTCGCATTATATTCGTTGTTCAATCTGTGAGATTCGTCCGCCAAAGGCTTTCTCGTCTTATCGAATAACTCGGGGCTTATATTCAATCTTTCATATCCCGCGTTTTTGAAGATCCGGTGGACTTTACCTATGGCATCGGACATGGATTTATTCGAGATCCCGTTCGGAGTGCGAGCAGAGATTTTGGATTTATTGATCAGACTTTTAACTTCATTCAAAGCGGATAATCGTTCAATCGAGTCAAATACTCCATGTTGCTGAAATCGTTTAACTTCTCTAGAAGTATTCGCAAAATCAGCCTTATTACGATCCAGAAATTGAGACAAATCGGCGGTTTTCAATAGAAATTCGGACATCTTTAATAGGTTTCCTTTTGAAATAAGGAAAGAATAAATTTAGGAACCTATAGTGCGGTCGCTTTTATGTAAATTAAGTTAATATCGATAATGAAAATCCGATGATGTCAGGAGTTATTATCGAGTGTAAGTTGTTATCGGATTTGGTCCTGGTCCCGCACCAAGATTTGTTTCGAGATGGATGACCGCTGCTCATGTGGTATCATTTCTTGACAGTTATCTCGAATGCAAGTTGTTATCGGATTTGGTTCCGGCACTAATATTTGTTTCGAGATGGATGACCGCTAATCATGTGTTCTATCGAGAAGACCGGATTTCCTTGGCATTGCCTTTCCTTATGCAAGAAAGAGATCGGGATTTTGCCGTCTATAAATAGAGTCGCATGGAAAGAGGAATGTCGCATTGGAAGTTCCATTTAGAGTGCAATTCCTTTTATATCACACAACACAAACGCAAAACATGCCTCGGACACCCAAACAGAAAAACAAGCGTCCAAACTGCAGATCTAAAAACCCGGTTGATAAACGCCAGTATCACATCAACGCAATACGTTACAATATCTCGCAAAGGCTATTTTCAAAAAGGACTCAGAAGTTTTATCTCGGCGAGGATAGATGCAAACTCCGCTACGTCTTCTCAAAGGTCGCTTATCATGTGGATGGATTGAAGGAATTCACAAAATTCTGCATCTATCCAGTTAAATGCAATGATAGCATGCGTGAAGAAGGTTGCCAGTGTATGGGATTTGTACGCATCTTGATCCTTCAAGTCAAACAGTTTTTGGAAATTGCCAACATTGACAACGATGAGACAGTGCAGGAAGAGTTGCTCCGGTGGCGGGAAGAGATAGAAGACATTTGCTCTCATCTGAACTCTGATGAGTAATCCGTTAGATCTTGTAAATAGTGTTTTGAATAAGATATGGTCTTCATTGGATTGATGAAGGTGCGGGTGGGGAGGCGTCATTTAATTTCCCTCTTTTTTCCAAGAGGAACGGAGAGAAACGTGTGAGAGCATTGTTGTTCTCCGAAAGGTGACAACGTGTAAAAGTCGTATGACTTATTTCACTTTGTCACCTTGCGGAGAACAACTGGGTAGAATGTGACTGTAGCAGAAACGAAAGAGTGAATGGAGGGGTGGGTGGGGAGGCGTCATTTATTTTCCCTCTTTTTTCCAAGAGGAACGGAGAGAAACGTGTGAGAAGCATTCTTGTTCTCCGAAAGGTGACAACGTGTAAAAGTCGTATAACTTATTTCACTTTGTCACCAATCGGAGAACAACTAGGTAGATTTGACGTTAACAAAAACGAATAAGTGAATGAAGAGGTGGATATAGAGGGACGATGTGAAGAAAGTGTCTACGGCTGTGGACGGAGGCGAAGGTTAAGTTAAAGAGGTTTGAGAGGAATGGCGGCGGTCATGAGCGGAATGGAGGGAACGCGTGACGGATTGACGGTTGACAGGACAGCGGCGGAATGACAGAAGATGACGCAATGTGACTCGAAATGAATGGAGAGAAGTCATGTGCCGTCACGTGATTCGATGTCGTGAAGGGAGATGTTTAAATGTTGAATAAGGTGATATGTGACAATTCTTTTACTATGGGATCCGGCAGAGCAGTTTCGAACTATGGGTCAGTCCATTCTCTACTATGGGAGTCTTCTTTTTTACTATAGGATCTGTCACAGTCCACCCTATGGTATATACCATAGGGTGGACTGTGACATGCAGTAACGCACGCGAATCAAACATTGCAAACACAACTCCGATCTCAGGAAGAGCAACTTGGAAGAATGACAACAGCCACAATGTCTACGTTCAAGAGAATGTTAGAATCGGTAGGTTTTAAAAATGTTCCTTCGACAATGACGCCGGACGAGATGGAACGACTTCTCAGCCAAGTGCAAAGCGTCACACCTATCGCATTAAGTGAAGTAGGAGCGATGCAGCGATTGATAGAAACTTTAAGAAAGGAAAAGATTACGGAAAACAAAGATGTAGGGACACAATATTCTCTTGGAGATGTGCCACGGGTTGCTAGACCACGCCCACCACCCATAATTACGAATTTCTCACCAACAATAAGTTATCCATCTGCCAGTTCAGCAGTCACTCAAAGCGACATTTTCCCGAATAGGAGTCCAAAATCTACCCTTTCAACTGGAACGGTAGGACCCCCTATGGATCTCTCCACACCAATTGAACAGTTTGTTACCACCGAACCGATTACTCAAGTTATTTCCCCAAATGAGGATTCTGCAACACCAACACAGAGAGATATCTTCACCGATTCCCCAGCAGTGAGGGCTCCAGAAAATACACCCATTGCGCCAATAAGGAAAAAGAAAAGTACACGAACAAGTTTACCTCCCGAGAGATTATCTTATGAACACGGCTGGGAACAATCTTCAAAACGGGCACGAAAAGTATAAGATAAAAGATCATAATTGTATAGAAGATTATAATTGTAATATTTGAGAATCAGGATGAAATGTACAAAAGCGCATAAGTTTTAAACGATCTTCTTCCCGGCTCGTCGAAAGGATAAATGGAAGCAGTTGTGGAGGGATTACACCTTTTTTCGGTTTTCCGATTTAGTTCTAGCAGGGATGCGAACTGGTTTCAAAACCTTTTGTTTTCTCGGCATTGGTTTCTACTATATGATTAGAAGATTTTTATACGATATCGACGGTTGCCCCACAAGGATGGTGCGTTGTGAATAGACGGTTGTTTGCAATGAAACGGCGGTACTCGGGGAGGGTAAATTATGTGTCGTAATTAGATGTACGTTTCCGGAGCCTCCGAGTAGGTTCAAAGCGCTACTGGAATCTTCATCTGCGCTTTGCCACGAATAACGCATACGAACTGTTTGTTGTAAAAGTTATCGAGGTCCAGGTCTTCAGAGGCGTATGATGTGTTGTCGTTCATGGAGAGGTTGCCTATCATAACCGTATCTTACCTGGAAATCTTCGGTTAAAGGTAATCTATATTGTCCTATCTGGTAACGCCATGACTTAAGTTGGCTGTATCATAAATCAAACTTTTGTCCCCTGATGTAGTGGCGTATTTATATCGATCTAAATCTGGTTAACCGACGATCCGCCGTTTGTGAGTGGGAGGATGAAGTTGTTCTGTGACGCACCACTACATACATTGGAGAGTTGTTGAACACCTTACATCCATTTCGAGATACTTCCTGCCCAAATTCCGGACCACAATGCGGACATATAAGCGGCACTCGGGTCACAAGTTGTGCTACATAACGAAGATTTGAAACTTCAAAGTATACTCCGGAACCTACATTGTGAAGGCTGCTGCGGTGTGTTTAAAGTGAATTAATTCCACCGATTGATTCGGCAAAATCGCTAGTGGAATCGGGTTTCCGTTCAAATTTCTCATGGACCCTGCTAACAAATGGTGTTTGAATGTGAAAGTTCCGTTGGGATTTTTGAACGCATCCGGGTTACCTGCTCCTTCGTTATATTTTAGGTATTTTCGTTTCTCTGCCTCCACAAACTGGAGAGTGTCTGCAACAAAACTTGGCATATCTTCAATTTCGTCAACAACTTTTCCGCCAAACTTCACATTCATCGTTCGGAAGCAAGCCATTGCACCGATTTGAGAAATCTGCGCATCCGTGACGGGGCTGCCATCGCGTTTTTCACAGTAATTGTTCCCGATAGATACGAACGTTGAGGTCTCAAAAAGGAACTATTGGAATCAACTACGATTTTATAGCATTTCCAGGTGATTTTGAACTAAACGTCTCCTTGATTGGGCGATAAATCGCAATATTTTCGCTGAGAGCGTCTGAATGCATCGAAAATTGTCTGACTATAGATCCAGTTTGAAGGAACAACGGGATTTGTTGACATTATTTTAAGTTATAATGGTTTAACATATCTCTTAGAAAAAAATAATCAATGTCCATCAACGTCCGCCAAAGATTCCCATATACGGATCATCATCTGCTTCGGGAGGATCAAATTCTACAAACGTGTTTTCCTCCACAGAGTCGTCTTTGTACGCAGCAGGTTGAAGCGTTCGGCATTCGATTGATTTTCGCTATACGCTCTTGTCGCTTTTGTTCAGCAATTTTCTTTTTTTCCGCTTCATATTTCTCAATTATCTTTCTTGCTTCGTCTTTAGATTCTTTTGCCCTTTTCTCTTGCTCCTTTTCTGTTCTGTATCTGCTTTCTCTTTGAGTTCCTTCATCTTCTTCAAGTTCTCGGTACGTTTCTCTTGCGCTCGACGCATGCTTCGATCTGTTTTCAGATCGCGGTTTTTGACCTTCACCTTTTCAATAACAGCCTCGGTGATCGGGTCGTCAACAATTGGTTTTTCTTCCTGTACAGAAGGGTTTTCAGTAGATGCGCTTTCGTTTTCTGACATTTTGTTCAATGTTTTACTGTACAGAAGAGAAAAAAAATTCGTTATACAACGAGTCATAGGGTCGTCTAATTCCCAATGAATTGTTATTGGAGCGGATGTTCTCACAACTTGCAACGATGCTATCTACAATTGGAAGTCAATTTGATTGAGTGTAGATCTTCGGCTCGATGAAAGTTGTCACTCGGGTTGACCCATGTCAAGATATCTCCATACGAATCAGGATTTATCGCTGCTAGACAATTGATGTCCGAGTCAATACCAGCCGGATAAAGAATCGCTCCATTTGTCTGTAGAGTCCTTGAAGTTATTAGAATTGGTTGTGACGCGATAGATTGAGTGTGTTTGGAAATGTTATACTTGATCCATATCCGGTTTCATTCACCTTATCGATACCAAGTGCAGAAAAGCGCTTGAACCACGGGATCCTCCAAGGATCTTGAACGTTTTACTTCCAGAGTTGAAACAGTTAGTCTTCGAGTCACTCCATCGTAAGACACACTGTACGGTTGAGACCCCGCTGCAGTCATTGCGCTTCCAAGAGCACTCAAAATGTTTGTTGAGTCGTAGGTCCCTTCGGGCAAAGTCGCTTTTCTTAAAGTCGTAGATCCTGACTCGGCAAAAACAACCGCGTTGTTAAAATCGGATGTCGCACTCCATGACTGCAGTAGAGATACCGAAATAAGTCTCCATGCAACACGGGACGGTATTTTGAAGACGAAATGTACAATTATTATATCTGGTAACGTACCAGAATTGAGGATAATCTCTCGAAACATCGATTTCTTATCTTTTGTATAATGTAAAGAGATTAATTTTACGAGTGCGCTAAATATGAGAATTGCTAAACCAAAAATTCCTTCCGAATATCAGATACACATAAAGGACAAGACGCCCGATGACTATCCGAAGAAATTCTTCACTTTGACTCTAGTCGGGAGTTCAAGAGCAGGGAAAACCTGTATTATCAATCTCATCCAGAATTGTGCAAAAGCGTATGAAAATGTTGTGGTTTCTCTCCAAGCGCTGACTCGCCGGAATGGACAAGTTTGAAGAAATGCGATAACGTGTACATGTCCAGCATAGTATCGAATCACGTACTGAACAACCTTTTCGAGAAGCAGAAACTACTTTATAAACAAGATAAATCCAAAAATCATATGCTGTTAATTTGGATGATTTGGTATCCTTGCGAAAGAAAACGGCCCCGTATTGGAAAGGAACCTAAAGAACCCGAACTGATATCGAGCGGTATAAGACAGATGTTAGACTTACTGTACTCCAGGCGCGAGACATAATGGGAGTCGGTTCTCTGTTCTCTTCATGACACGAAACAACTCACACCTTTACAAAGAGTGAATTCCACCCATTGGATTTTGTACAGATTGAATCAAAAGCATACGAAAAGATTGCGGGTGAGATTCGCTGTCATTTGTCGAGTCGGAGTTTGTAAATTTAGCAGAGAAATACTGTCAATCCTTACACGCGCTATACGTGATTTAAAGTCAGAGACAAACGAAGGAGTCTTTAAACAATTACAACCAGAAACGCATTAAAGAAAAATTTGGACTTAAAGTATAAGATGTTGATAACATTTTCTATTTGCCAAATTCGCTAACCAAAGAATCTTTGACAAACTTCTAGAAGAACTATCACAGGATAGGCTTTGGTTAGACATGCCGGAGGACGTAAGGACGAGAACTTTACAGCAATGTAAGGAAGAAATAGTTGTGAATATCGTTCAGTCGCATTTGGACAAGCAGTTCCAGTTAAAACTCCAAGAAGAAAAAAGGCGCTTGAAGAAGATTTCCAGTTTCGTCCAAATATGACGTAAAACTTTCCTGCAAGTTAAGCAACAAAGACATCTTCCGCGCGACCAAACTCCTGAACAATTAGTGCCATTTTACTATTTGGGTTGTGCTTTTTCAGGTTGATTCGGGCTTTACCTATACAGTTTGACTTCTTAATTGACTGCATCAAGCCCAAGAAACAGGCCCAGGTGTTTTATCAATTTCACCCAAAAATGACAAAAATTGGCCACAACATTAATTTGTGGTCAATTGATAAACAAAGATGGACTCCGACAACACAGGAACCTCTCTCTCGATATGACCCCATCACTCCGAGGATCTCCGGAACCTCACAAGTTTTACTATCAGAATCAAAACTTTCTAGGACGAGACAAATTGTGGTATGCATATAGAAAAGCGTTTCCAAATAGCAGGATTTCGCAAAGAACCCTTCTTAACGACTTTCTCAAGAAGCAAGAGATTTGGCAGAGAGCACAAAAGTTATGGGATCCCGAGGCTCGATAAAACCGATTTTGGCCAGAAAGAAGGAAACTACCAGATCGATTGTATAAATTGCTCCGTAGCATACAATGGATATAAGTATTCTGTCAACGCTTCAGACATTCTCACAAAAAAGTGTATAGTATGGCAATGAAGACACAAGATCAAGCCACTGTTGTCAAGTTTCTAGAACAATGAAACGGGATGGCGCTGTAGTAAGTTTCACATCCGATGTAGGTACGGAATTTCAAGGTCTGGTGCAAGAGTGGGCTGACTCGAATAACGTGGAGTGGAAGTTCGGACAACCCGGTGTCCCGCAAGGACAAGGACAGATGAATCCGTTAACAAAAATATAAAAAATCTGATCTATTCCTCGATCCGATTCGGAAAACGGGATTGGCCAAATTATCTTCAAAAACTCATAGATAATTTAAACAACACGAAAACGTATGCGACAGGGAAGGCTTCAAACGAAATCTTACAAGATGAACATGAAGCCATTTTGATCGCATACGGAACAAGAAATTGAAAGGAGTGAAATCAACAGTTTTGAACGAATTTAAAGTGGGAGATGTTGTAAGAAAGATAATACCGTTACCGAGTGGTATCAAAAGGCGCGCAAAGGTGGGATATTTCTCGTCACAAACTTATAGAATTGAGGGAAAGTGCAAAGTAACTATGCAGGTTATGTTTCATCGTATAGATTAAACGAATGGATGGAACAAGACTTCCGGTTTAACATCTGCTAACGATCTTCGTGGTTCCTGGGAACTGTCACCGTACCAAACATCGCTTCCCAGCCAGATCCAAATGAAAACGACGAATACGAAATGATTCAATACTTGATTAGAGTAGTACGTAGAGGCAACAGAAGGATAAAGCAGTACAAGGTTCTATGGAGTGGTTATGATGCGTCCCAATCAACTTGGGAAGATGAAGGGAATCTCGAAAATGCACGGGAGGCCATAGCCGAGTATGAAGAGCAAAATGGATAATAGGTTTTCAAAACTTGTCATCTAGATTTAAATCGTCATTAAGATCGTCGATATCCATCGCATCATCATTAGATGAGCCTTCGTTCTCCCTGTGAAGGTTATAATACACTTGTCGTGTTGCATAGGAATGACCATGCTTTTTCGCAAACTCTTTTTGGACCCGAGGATCTCCGTTATCCAATTTGATCGAGTCAATGACTACAATTTTTCTAAGTTCATTGACTCCGAGTTCTTTTCCGATATGTTGTTTACAAGCGATCTTCATAGCCCTTCCAAAACCTCCGCCTTCATAGGGTTTACCTGCGTTTCGCGCTTTTTCAAACAATTTACTGTCCTTTGGCCTTACGAATATCAACCAGATTATCAATGTGCCTTTTGACAATGTCATCGATAACCGTAATAAGAACATCGGTGTCCCCTTATTTTTATTACATATTTTTATCAGAAAGGTATGGGTTTCCGTATCAAATGTAACATTATCCGCTTCGGAAATGGCATAAACTTTGCTTCGCCAATGTCCGCTCTTCAAACATCTGAACCAACGAAACAAGCCGCTGCATGAGCAACCATACTTATAGGGTCTTTGACGGCCTTTTCTTTAAGTTGATCCAATTCTCGTAAAGAGTTGATTAAAGGGTCTTTTTCAATGAAGCGCTTCGTTTCATATTCTTTATCCATTACGAGATCGCGGGCTTGTATCTCTTTACAACGATCGCTATTGATCTTGAGATAGAAATGTCCCATTTCGTCAATATGCGTAAGTTTGTCCATTGTGCACGCATCTAGGAATCGTTTCTTTGCAGTTTCACCATAGAGGCTAGACGAAAGCCAATCGTACAATCCTATTTTTTCCTCGTTTGTCATAATTTTGAACATAGCGGACAACACCTTTGTACAATTCGCTCCATCGTCTTAGGGTAATTCTTTTTCAAGATTTTCATGACATCGGTTGGGAGATAGAGGACATTCGGATCAAGAATCCCGTATGCTTCAAGTCCATTACAAGCGACAGAGATACTTTCGCTACGCGGAGCCAATCCTATCTTCCATTCTTTTGTTGGACGGTATCGGCATACGGTTGATAAGTTTCTTGCTATTTCAATATTCATTGCTGTGTCGTTCTTTGGTTGTGCATAAACCATTACTCGTTTTTACTCTTTAAATAAGAAATTTAATCACAGCGTAATATCGATATTAAACGCATGTTTGTCATCGCGCGCGAATACTTACAGGTGGAACTCCGATTTCATCAGGATTCAAGAAAACACCCACCCCCAAACAAAACTTTAATCAGTACAGAACCACCCCCACTTCCCCGAGTATGATCATGCAGAATCGCCCACACCTGCGCCGTCTATTCAGCCGAAACCACCCCCGCGGCAAGGTTACTAAAATTAAGCATTCACCCACATGAGGAGTGAGTAAAAATGGTACAGAAACAAATCACCCCCGGGGGTGATTTGACTCTTCTCGAAACAAAAAACGGTGGGTGTTTTCTTCCATAACTGAGCAGCAAGCGGGGGTGTTTTTTACCTCCCGTTTTCCAACGCCCGCGGGGCGTTTCCTGTCGGTTACCACCTGGGTACTGTTTCTACATGTTGATATCATTTACTTTACAGTTAGGTGAGGTTGCGGATGTTGTTCTTTCCCGTTTGCGGAAAGGAAAACCGCCACGAAAAAATATAAGGGTAAAAAAATGTTTGTTTCCCTTCAAAAAATTTCAAACAGTTCCTCACTCTTAACAACTATTGCACACAACCGCTTTCGCCATAACTTTCAACCAACGCACGTTCTCAACATGCAAAACGCCAAAACACCATGGAATTGGCTCCGAAGCGCATCAAAAAAGCCAAACGTACCGTCCAAAGGGCTGAACCGGGCTCTTTGGATGTGATCAATAACGAAGTGAATGCAATGAAGACCATATCGATTCTCAGTTGCGTTGGACTTGGACAATATTCGATATCGATCTATGAATTTGAGCATCGAGCCATTGGATTCTCATTCGACTCAAACACTCGACGATCAACAAGCCCGATCTCGTTGGCTTGCAGATGGATGTCAATCAAAATGAAAACGTCATGATTGACAACCAAACCGATGTCAATAACGATCATCCCCAGGAACGTCTGGAAGATGTGCCTGACCGAATCCTTCCGG
>NW_026515721.1:5000-10000 GCF_025526975.1 Fimicolochytrium jonesii
TTCATGTTACCAGTTACTAATTGTTTTACTAATTGTTTTACTATCTGGGTACTGAAGAACAGGTGTGGTACATATTCAAAACTCCGGTGGAACCTAATAACTACGGCCATACACACCAGAAAGCACCGGATCCCGTCTGATCTCCGAAGTTAAGCTGGTGATGGCCCAGTCAGTACTGTGGTGGGGGACCACACGGGAATACTGGGTGCTGTAGTTTTTTGCCCAATTCCTGTCTGGTGCACTGCAAGAGGTTGCCTTCTATGCTAGCAGTCTGACAGACGAGTGCACATGTCTCAATTAGCCAAAGAAGATGCTGTCTATGACCTGCCAAAGATATCTGCCAACTGGAGAACAGTGTTCAACTGCCACACAGAACGACACACTAAGAGCCTGCCATGGGGTGAGGCACATTTCCGGTTCAGAATCCTACTTTGCCATCCTTGTGGGGAGTAGTCTGGATGAGTTGGACATGGCTTTGGTTAGTAGGTCATCTTCCTTCGTGAAGGTACTCGCCAAAGTGGTTGGGAGGTGAGCCAAGGATGAAAGTCCGATGTTTGCCTTTGACCTTAGTTGGGGATGGAAACCTGAAAGGGTAGTACATCTTCGACCCAGGTTGGGGCTAAACAGCGGAAAGAGACCTGAAAAGGTTGAAGTCCTGAAGTTCATCGGGGAAATGGACGCTTTTGGGAAGATCCATTCTCGAAAAGACATTTGTCAAAGAGAGATTGTTTCTTTTTGGAAGAGTTGAAAATGGAAAGATTCTGGAAAATTGAAAAGGGTTGGGAGAACTGAAGAACACGCTTCGAAGGAGTATGAGGTTTCTTCAAAGATTTTGTGACTTTGATTGAAAAGGTCTGTTTCATTGGGCAAAGGTGTTCACAGTCTGAAGAACATGCTAGGGCGTGAACTTGAGAACACGCTCATCAAGGCTTTTTGCATCTTGTGCAAGGCTTTATGGGGTCCAATAGGCCGGGGAAAAGCAAGAGAGCATGCAGAGAGCTGAAGAACATGCCCACATTTGAGAAAAATAGCCATCATTTCCTGGTCCGGGCATCTCCCAGCACTGCAGAACACAGCCCAGCTAGGTAGAGAAATGGCCTACCCAAAGCATGTGTGTGCCCGGGGGTAAGGGGACGCTCACAAAAAGGCCCCTACGGAATGAAATTTGCCTCTCTCCAGACTCTTTAAGCACATGGATTGATAAGCATGGGTGTGTCGGGAGCCCCGTGTTGCAAAGGTATCAAGGCATTGGGATTCATCCACAACTGTTGTTCTGCCCTAACAGGGACCGGGGACTTCTCATGCACCACTACCAAACAAAGTTTGAACCTCCAGAAATCCATTCTCAATCTGCCCGGAGAAAAGGCAACAGGGCATCTCACCTACACACTTCAGAACTTAATAACTACGGCCATACACACCAGAAAGCACCGGATCCCGTCTGATCTCCGAAGTTAAGCTGGTGATGGCCCAGTCAGTACTGTGGTGGGGGACCACACGGGAATACTGGGTGCTGTAGTTTTTTGCCCATTTCCTAAAGGCGAACTGAAGAACACGCCTTGATGGACTTAGCAATTGTCTGGAATTTCTGGACTGACAACCTTGTGCAGCACACTTCTGCCTTTGACCCAGATGAGGTTGGCACTGCACAGGCATCTAGAAGAGTACCTATCTGGGGCGTGCAGACGGTCTTAGAGTCTAATTCCTGCTGGCTACTTTCGTTTTCATGTTACCAGTTACTAATTGTTTTACTAATTGTTTTACCAATTAAGGACTGTGGTAGACTTTTTAACACTGATTTGACCCAGATGAGGTTGGCACTGCACAGGCATCTAGAAGAGTACCTATCTGGGGCGTGCAGACGGTCTTAGAGTCTAATTCCTGCTGGCTACTTTCGTTTTCATGTTACCAGTTACTAATTGTTTTACTAATTGTTTTACCAATTAAGGACTGTGGTAGACTTTTTAACTCTGATTTGACCCAGATGAGGTTGGCACTGCACAGGCATCTAGAAGAGTACCTATCTGGGGCGTGCAGACGGTCTTAGAGTCTAATTCCTGCTGGCTACTTTCGTTTTCATGTTACCAGTTACTAATTGTTTTACTAATTGTTTTACCAATTAAGGACTGTGGTAGACTTTTTAACACTGATTTGACCCAGATGAGGTTGGCACTGCACAGGCATCTAGAAGAGTACCTATCTGGGGCGTGCAGACGGTCTTAGAGTCTAATTCCTGCTGGCTACTTTCGTTTTCATGTTACCAGTTACTAATTGTTTTACTAATTGTTTTACCAATTAAGGACTGTGGTAGACTTTTTAACACTGATTTGACCCAGATGAGGTTGGCACTGCACAGGCATCTAGAAGAGTACCTATCTGGGGCGTGCAGACGGTCTTAGAGTCTAATTCCTGCTGGCTACTTTCGTTTTCATGTTACCAGTTACTAATTGTTTTACTAATTGTTTTACTATCTGGGTACTGAAGAACAGGTGTGGTACATATTCAAAACTCCGGTGGAACCTAATAACTACGGCCATACACACCAGAAAGCACCGGATCCCGTCTGATCTCCGAAGTTAAGCTGGTGATGGCCCAGTCAGTACTGTGGTGGGGGACCACACGGGAATACTGGGTGCTGTAGTTTTTTGCCCAATTCCTGTCTGGTGCACTGCAAGAGGTTGCCTTCTATGCTAGCAGTCTGACAGACGAGTGCACATGTCTCAATTAGCCAAAGAAGATGCTGTCTATGACCTGCCAAAGATATCTGCCAACTGGAGAACAGTGTTCAACTGCCACACAGAACGACACACTAAGAGCCTGCCATGGGGTGAGGCACATTTCCGGTTCAGAATCCTACTTTGCCATCCTTGTGGGGAGTAGTCTGGATGAGTTGGACATGGCTTTGGTTAGTAGGTCATCTTCCTTCGTGAAGGTACTCGCCAAAGTGGTTGGGAGGTGAGCCAAGGATGAAAGTCCGATGTTTGCCTTTGACCTTAGTTGGGGATGGAAACCTGAAAGGGTAGTACATCTTCGACCCAGGTTGGGGCTAAACAGCGGAAAGAGACCTGAAAAGGTTGAAGTCCTGAAGTTCATCGGGGAAATGGACGCTTTTGGGAAGATCCATTCTCGAAAAGACATTTGTCAAAGAGAGATTGTTTCTTTTTGGAAGAGTTGAAAATGGAAAGATTCTGGAAAATTGAAAAGGGTTGGGAGAACTGAAGAACACGCTTCGAAGGAGTATGAGGTTTCTTCAAAGATTTTGTGACTTTGATTGAAAAGGTCTGTTTCATTGGGCAAAGGTGTTCACAGTCTGAAGAACATGCTAGGGCGTGAACTTGAGAACACGCTCATCAAGGCTTTTTGCATCTTGTGCAAGGCTTTATGGGGTCCAATAGGCCGGGGAAAAGCAAGAGAGCATGCAGAGAGCTGAAGAACATGCCCACATTTGAGAAAAATAGCCATCATTTCCTGGTCCGGGCATCTCCCAGCACTGCAGAACACAGCCCAGCTAGGTAGAGAAATGGCCTACCCAAAGCATGTGTGTGCCCGGGGGTAAGGGGACGCTCACAAAAAGGCCCCTACGGAATGAAATTTGCCTCTCTCCAGACTCTTTAAGCACATGGATTGATAAGCATGGGTGTGTCGGGAGCCCCGTGTTGCAAAGGTATCAAGGCATTGGGATTCATCCACAACTGTTGTTCTGCCCTAACAGGGACCGGGGACTTCTCATGCACCACTACCAAACAAAGTTTGAACCTCCAGAAATCCATTCTCAATCTGCCCGGAGAAAAGGCAACAGGGCATCTCACCTACACACTTCAGAACTTAATAACTACGGCCATACACACCAGAAAGCACCGGATCCCGTCTGATCTCCGAAGTTAAGCTGGTGATGGCCCAGTCAGTACTGTGGTGGGGGACCACACGGGAATACTGGGTGCTGTAGTTTTTTGCCCATTTCCTAAAGGCGAACTGAAGAACACGCCTTGATGGACTTAGCAATTGTCTGGAATTTCTGGACTGAGTCTAATTCCTGCTGGCTACTTTCATTTTCATGTTACCAGTTACTAATTGTTTTACTACTTGTTTTACCAATTAAGGACTGTGGTAGACTTTTTAACACTGATTTGACCCAGATGAGGTTGGCACTGCACAGGCATCTAGAAGAGTACCTATCTGGGGCGTGCAGACGGTCTTAGAGTCTAATTCCTGCTGGCTACTTTCGTTTTCATGTTACCAGTTACTAATTGTTTTACTAATTGTTTTACCAATTAAGGACTGTGGTAGACTTTTTAACACTGATTTGACCCAGATGAGGTTGGCACTGCACAGGCATCTAGAAGAGTACCTATCTGGGGCGTGCAGACGGTCTTAGAGTCTAATTCCTGCTGGCTACTTTCGTTTTCATGTTACCAGTTACTAATTGTTTTACTAATTGTTTTACTATCTGGGTACTGAAGAACAGGTGTGGTACATATTCAAAACTCCGGTGGAACCTAATAACTACGGCCATACACACCAGAAAGCACCGGATCCCGTCTGATCTCCGAAGTTAAGCTGGTGATGGCCCAGTCAGTACTGTGGTGGGGGACCACACGGGAATACTGGGTGCTGTAGTTTTTTGCCCAATTCCTGTCTGGTGCACTGCAAGAGGTTGCCTTCTATGCTAGCAGTCTGACAGACGAGTGCACATGTCTCAATTAGCCAAAGAAGATGCTGTCTATGACCTGCCAAAGATATCTGCCAACTGGAGAACAGTGTTCAACTGCCACACAGAACGACACACTAAGAGCCTGCCATGGGGTGAGGCACATTTCCGGTTCAGAATCCTACTTTGCCATCCTTGTGGGGAGTAGTCTGGATGAGTTGGACATGGCTTTGGTTAGTAGGTCATCTTCCTTCGTGAAGGTACTCGCCAAAGTGGTTGGGAGGTGAGCCAAGGATGAAAGTCCGATGTTTGCCTTTGACCTTAGTTGGGGATGGAAACCTGAAAGGGTAGT
>NW_026515721.1:20000-23154 GCF_025526975.1 Fimicolochytrium jonesii
AATAACTACGGCCATACACACCAGAAAGCACCGGATCCCGTCTGATCTCCGAAGTTAAGCTGGTGATGGCCCAGTCAGTACTGTGGTGGGGGACCACACGGGAATACTGGGTGCTGTAGTTTTTTGCCCATTTCCTAAAGGCGAACTGAAGAACACGCCTTGATGGACTTAGCAATTGTCTGGAATTTCTGGACTGACAACCTTGTGCAGCACACTTCTGCCTTTGACCCAGATGAGGTTGGCACTGCACAGGCATCTAGAAGAGTACCTATCTGGGGCGTGCAGACGGTCTTAGAGTCTAATTCCTGCTGGCTACTTTCGTTTTCATGTTACCAGTTACTAATTGTTTTACTAATTGTTTTACCAATTAAGGACTGTGGTAGACTTTTTAACACTGATTTGACCCAGATGAGGTTGGCACTGCACAGGCATCTAGAAGAGTACCTATCTGGGGCGTGCAGACGGTCTTAGAGTCTAATTCCTGCTGGCTACTTTCGTTTTCATGTTACCAGTTACTAATTGTTTTACTAATTGTTTTACCAATTAAGGACTGTGGTAGACTTTTTAACTCTGATTTGACCCAGATGAGGTTGGCACTGCACAGGCATCTAGAAGAGTACCTATCTGGGGCGTGCAGACGGTCTTAGAGTCTAATTCCTGCTGGCTACTTTCGTTTTCATGTTACCAGTTACTAATTGTTTTACTAATTGTTTTACCAATTAAGGACTGTGGTAGACTTTTTAACTCTGATTTGACCCAGATGAGGTTGGCACTGCACAGGCATCTAGAAGAGTACCTATCTGGGGCGTGCAGACGGTCTTAGAGTCTAATTCCTGCTGGCTACTTTCGTTTTCATGTTACCAGTTACTAATTGTTTTACTAATTGTTTTACCAATTAAGGACTGTGGTAGACTTTTTAACACTGATTTGACCCAGATGAGGTTGGCACTGCACAGGCATCTAGAAGAGTACCTATCTGGGGCGTGCAGACGGTCTTAGAGTCTAATTCCTGCTGGCTACTTTCGTTTTCATGTTACCAGTTACTAATTGTTTTACTAATTGTTTTACTATCTGGGTACTGAAGAACAGGTGTGGTACATATTCAAAACTCCGGTGGAACCTAATAACTACGGCCATACACACCAGAAAGCACCGGATCCCGTCTGATCTCCGAAGTTAAGCTGGTGATGGCCCAGTCAGTACTGTGGTGGGGGACCACACGGGAATACTGGGTGCTGTAGTTTTTTGCCCAATTCCTGTCTGGTGCACTGCAAGAGGTTGCCTTCTATGCTAGCAGTCTGACAGACGAGTGCACATGTCTCAATTAGCCAAAGAAGATGCTGTCTATGACCTGCCAAAGATATCTGCCAACTGGAGAACAGTGTTCAACTGCCACACAGAACGACACACTAAGAGCCTGCCATGGGGTGAGTCACATTTCCGGTTCAGAATCCTACTTTGCCATCCTTGTGGGGAGTGGTCTGGGAAAGCCAGAGTAGCAAGCCTGGGAATGTCAGTTTCTGACATTCTTTGGGTCTTGGGCTCTCGCCAATCAGCTTCCACAATCCCACCTTTGGCTTGTAGCTCACCTTTGCATGTTGTGAACTGCCCATAGTGGGTCGTGAGGGTTTTGATCTGGGATCGCGTTTTCATCGCAGTCCATGTGATCTCCTCCACCATTGGGGTGATGTCTCCATTTCGCAGGGAACTCGTCATCGAGGTTGCCTGTCAGTTATTTGGGTTGAACGCGGACCTCAAGCGCAAGCTGAAGGTCCCGAACAACACTTTTGCTGGCAAACATTCAGTCTAAGCCCTTCTTGCGAGGTGGCTTAGCGAAGATGATAAAGTGCGGATTCCTACCCGAAGGGGTAAAAATCTTACTAAATCATTGGCAAGGATGGTCCCAAGAGGAATGTCTGTTTTCGAATAGACAGCCTCTGGAACCAACTTGCTCTTATTGGGCCTGTTTCAGAGAACTTACTAGATATTCCGTCAGGAGAATCCAGTTCGCGTCTTTGATGAGGTCTGAAAGAATACCTTTAGCGAGGTTTCTTCAGAAAAAGTGTTGGTTTTGTCTCTTTGGATGTGTTTTGTCAATTCCATTGGCAGCTCATGTACTCTGGGAATGGCTTTGGCGTTGCCCGTGAACCGGTTCATTCCGGTTCAAACGCGCACGTCAAACCACAAAACTTTCAACACTTTTGACAGGACGAGGTGATCACTGTCAAGGAGCAATCTTTGTACATTGATCTTTAACAAACTCGCAGGAATGCATCATGAGAAATCTACAGCGGCCGAGTTCGTATCTCTGTCCTCCGGGAACAGGTATGATATGAGCAAGGTCACTGGACTTTCTTAATGACAGCTACCTGGTTGATCCTGCCAGTAGTCATATGCTTGTCTCAAAGATTAAGCCATGCATGTCTAAGTATAAACAAATTTGTACTGTGAAACTGCGAATGGCTCATTAAATCAGTTATAGTTTATTTGATAATACCTTACTACTTGGATAACCGTGGTAATTCTAGAGCTAATACATGCTAAAAATCCCGACTTCTGGAAGGGATGTATTTATTAGATAAAAAACCAACCCGGGCAACCGGTTTTTTGGTGATTCATGATAACTTTTCGAATCGTATGGCCTTGTGCCGACGATGGTTCATTCAAATTTCTGCCCTATCAACTTTCGATGGTAGGATAGAGGCCTACCATGGTTTTAACGGGTAACGGAGAATTAGGGTTCGATTCCGGAGAGGGAGCCTGAGAAACGGCTACCACATCCAAGGAAGGCAGCAGGCGCGCAAATTACCCAATCCTGACACAGGGAGGTAGTGACAATAAATAACAATGCAGGGCTCTACGAGTCTTGCAATTGGAATGAGTACAATTTAAATCCCTTAACGAGGAACAATTGGAGGGCAAGTCTGGTGCCAGCAGCCGCGGTAATTCCAGCTCCAATAGCGTATATTAAAGTTGTTGCAGTTAAAAAGCTCGTAGTTGAATTTTGGACCTGGCTGGGTGGTCTTGCCGCAAGGTAAGCACTGCCTCTGGTCGGGTCTTTCCTTCTGGGGAACCTGTGTGCCCTTAATTGAGTGCGCAGGGGATCCAGGACTTTTACTTTGAAAAAATTAGAGTGTTTAAAGCAGGCTTTCGC
>NW_026515722.1:0-3674 GCF_025526975.1 Fimicolochytrium jonesii
ACGGAACAAGTTTGAAAAAGACACGGTCTGTCGCCTCGCTCTTAACAAAATACCGGATGCCCCTCAAGAGCTTAAAGGAAATCCAGGACATCTTAAGGATATCCTAAATAAATACGTCAATACGCTCTTCAAGGAACCAGCAGGTCTACCTCCTGATCGCGGAGAAGATAATTTCAAGATCGAACTCACTGAAGGTGCTGAACCTGTTTGGCAACCTCTTCGGCACATGAACAAAGAAGAACTCGCTGAACTCAAGAAACAAATCACCTTGATGCTCGAAAAAGGATGGATACAACACTCCTCAAGTCCCTGGGGAGCTAGTGTCGTCTTTGCGAAAAAGAAAGCTGGCGGATTACGCATCTGTTGGGACTACCGAGGTCTCAACGCGGTCACCAAGAAAGATCGCACTCCTTTACCCAACATTCGTGAGATGAGGGATCGGATTCAAGGTTGTAAATGGTTTACGCTTATCGATATTTGAGAAGCATACCATCGTCTTCTTATACGAAAACAAGATCGAGAAAAAACGGCAATACGAACTCGTTTCGGACATTTCGAGTATTTGGTCATGCCGTTCGGGCTTACCAACGCACCTGCTGCATTTCAACGTCTTATGAATAAGATCTTTCATAAAGATTACAAAGAATTCCTCGCTACCTACTTGGACGACATTTTTATTTTCTCGAAAACTCTAGCTGAACATCGGGAACACGTTGATCGTATCCTGAAGAAACTTGAAGAACACGCCCTTTTCATCAAGCCGTCAAAGTGCGTATGGGCTAAAGAAGAACTCGAATGGTGTGGACATATTGTCGGAAGACATGGTGTTCGCATCGCGCCCTCGAAAATCCAAGCTATCAAGGATTGGGCTACCCCAAAGTCAACAAAAGGAGTTCAAAGCTTTCTCGGGTTCACAAACTACTTCCTCGACTTTGTACAAGGTTATTCGGACATCGCTCTGCCCCTATCAAGTATTCAATCTTCAAAAGTTAAATTTCGATGGGGTCCTGAGCAACAAGAGGTATTTCAAAAGTTGAAAGAAGCGTTGATCAATGCGCCTACGCCAGCAACAATCGACGAAACCAAGCCGATTTACGTCTATACCGACTCATCAGGCTACGCTATCGCTGGCTGGATTGGACAACCTTCTGGCGATGAAACGATCCCTACGAATCTGCCCACTCTTGTCGGACAATGGAAGAAGTTACCTCGGCTCCGGCCTGTGGTCTTCTTTTCTAGAAAGATGAAGGACGCAGAAACTCGATATCCTACGCACGAACAGGAGCTCTTAGCTCTTGTCAAGATGTTAGTCGCCGATCGACCATATCTCATCGGTCGTTACTTCCGATGTTTTAGCGATCACAAGGGACTCGAATTCATCCAAACGCAACCCCATTTGAGCAGAAGACAAGCCAATTGGGTGGAGAAGCTACAAGAGTATGATTTCGACATCCAGTACTTACCTGGACAATGGAATCATATCGCCGACATGCTCTCCCGCAATCCAATCTATGCGCCTCGGTGTGTAGATTGTCAACGATGCCTCGACATGCATACGCTGATCAGCAACATGCTTTTCAATGAACCTTCCTCCAACGCTACGACAGACGATCCACAAAACTCACCTACCTGCTCAGAAGAAGAATGGAAAAAAGCGCTACGCGAAGATCCATATTCGGATGATCTTGAGGAAATTTCTCGAAAACCCCAACATGAGAAAACTTCGAAAGAACTCCGTTATACGTTCGAAAATGGATTAGTACAACATGAAGGACGTCTATACGTTCCTGAAGACATTCGCCCGAAGATTTTACGGAAATTCCATGAACTCGCCACCGGAGGACATCTCGGTGTTAAGAAGACTCTCGCGAGAATTCTTACGGACTATTACTGGCCTACCGTACGCTCCGAAGTCATCAAATACGTTGGAACTTGCAAATCCTGTTGACAATTCAAACCTGGTCATCGTCGATACGGATTTCTTTGACCTCTTCCTATACCTTTTGGAAGATGGCACATGACCGGATTCGACATTTTCAAAGTAGATGAAACAAACTCTTGTCTCGTCTGCATTGATTACCTTTCCGGACGTGTGATTCTGACACCGATCAAGAAGACAATCATTGGACGCGAACTAGCCCAAGTCTTCCTAGATCATGTTTGGAAACATGTCGGTACGCCAAAAGTCTTCGTTACGGATCGCGACCCTCGCGCACTTTCCGACTTCTTCCTCGCATTCGATATTCTCCTCGGTGTAAAACACGAATTCGCTACTGCTCGTCACCAGCAAACCGACGGCAAAGTTGAGCGAGCCATCCAAACCCTGAAAAGGATTTGGAAGCAATATCTGTTATGGACGACGCGTCCATACCATGCGCTTACCTCATGACAGCATCCCAACAGTCAGTCAATGTCAATTCCCTGTCAAAACCTGACATCTGCCAAACCTCGCAGCCGCACGCAGCCGCGCTACCCCACACCTGCCACTGCCTTCATTTCTCCACGTAGCCGCACGTAGCCACACCTCCCAACACTCGGCGCTTACAAACCCTTCTTCATACTTCCCCACGTACCCGCCCACAGCCTCAGCGTAGCCACCCCATCCCCAGTCCTCTGTTTCTATGCTTCCCCCACCCTTGGCGCTTCTCTTGGCTTCCCTCTCATTCCGTACCCTTCTGCTTCCCCACGCTTCCCCAGCCTTCCCAGAAAAGCATAAATAGCCGCCTCCCCTGAGCTCCCCACTTCCTGATCCCCCAGCAGATCAACACCAGTTCTTCCTAGTCTTGTTCTAGTTCTTGTTTCGGTCTGAATACCATTACCTGTCAACAACCTGCACCACGAGCCGCCTCTATTTCTGTCGGCTCCGCCCATTCTTAACAATATCTCAATTACGACAAAAGCAATTGGAAGAAACTATTGCCTTTAATCGAATTCGCATTCAATACCGCTCCGAGGGAGGAATATGAAGCTTTATCGCCATTCGAAGTAGATCTCGGACGCTCTCCAATCCTCCCAGGTTGGAATCCCACACTCGAAGGACAAGAACTCAAACTTCGAGCTGTAGATCAAAACGAAATCGAACTCTTTAAGAAAGGGCAGGAAGATATCGCCCGTATCGTACGCGAAAACCTTCAGAGATTGCAAGATCAATTCGCACGTCAACACGACAAAGGTCAAACGCCAATCGCATACAAAATTGGCGACCTTGTCGATTTAAACCGACAAGGAATCAACCTAGAAGTCGACGCTCGAAGAGGACTTCGATACTCAGCTATGTGGATCGGACCATTCAAAATTATCGCACTGGGAGCACATCCTGATACCTACGAACTCGATTTATCACCATCGAAGATCAGCGGCATCTGGCCCGTCTTTCACGTCGATATTTTACGACCACATCGCGAAGAGCAATATCCGCAACATGCAGTTCCACAACCTCCTCCACCAATCGAAGAACGCGGACAACCTGAATGGGTTGTAGAAGATATCATCGACGAGCGACGCGCCGTACGAAATCTTCTAGTCAAATGGCTCGGTTATCCTGACCCTACTTGGGAACCCAAATCCGCACTTCGCTACACGCCTGCCTACAAACGATGGCGAAAAGCTCATCCACAATCCTTGTGGATACGGAGAAGAACATCATAGAGCATCTCATATCATATCACACACGC
>NW_026515724.1:0-1426 GCF_025526975.1 Fimicolochytrium jonesii
CCTCTTGCATATTGTCCTCCTCTTTCCTTTCATTTCGCCAATCCCCCCTTGGCTTCTCCACACCCCCACTGCTTCCCCATAGCCAGCAGCTGTAGCAATGCTCTACGCTCGCCACGCACGCTCTAGGAGCATAGCTGGCGCCCCCCAGTCCCCTCTTGTTGTTGTTGTTCTCTGATCTGCTGGGTTGCCTATCTATAAATAGCTGGCCTCTCTTCGTCCATTCCCTTCCTCCCAGCAGATCACACCAGTTCTTCTCATCTCCTGTTTCTGTCCCTGGTTTTGTTTTCGCCAATACAATCTCTTGTCGCCTATCACACTCGCCCTGTCTTCTCTACTTCGCTTCCGCCCCCGTCGTCGAGATCATAACATTCATAGTCAATTCCAACGTCCCAACACCAGAGCATGACACGCCAGAATGTCGTGCCGAGAGAAAGCCGTCTTCCGCCCGCTTGGCGCAGGGCAAGATGGCAAGTTTGCCGAGAGGTTCTGCGGTGAGCCAACCGAAATCGGTGGGGACTTGAGCGTTTTCTTTGGCAAAGCCAGGATGCTTAACTTGGTGGCAGGGGAGCCGTCTCGCCGTTTCGTGGCGAGTTCTGGAAGCATGGGAAAAGAGAGCGTCGCAATATCAACAGCATGGTCGTCAAAATCGTGCATTACTAGATGCTTTGACCATTCCGCGTCTCCCTCGATGTAAGCTTGCCTGGGTTGATTGGGCTTCGCCTGGTTGATGCACTTGAAGTTTCGATTTTTCGTGTAGACATGGGTGTCAAATCCTAGCTCTTTGTATTGATGGACGAAACGCACAACGGGTCCCATAGCCTCCAGGTTTTGCGCGTAGTAATTTGAAAGGATGATGTGCCAGGACCCTTCTCTGCCCGATATCTGGAGTCGGGCATTTTGAAACTCCCCGAGTATGACCCTCTTGATTTCGCTTAGCGGGGTCTCGGCCTTGTCCACGTCAAAGTAGAGTTTCCGCACATGGTCAGGCACAAGAATCTTGTAAATCCCGGCCTTCCACCTGAGAAGTTTGCACAGCTGTTCCCTGGTGACGGCGGACACAACCGGCCCTTCTTTGCCGTGAAGGATAAGATCGGGAACATTTCGTCCGTCAGATGGCGTAACACATGATCCTGTGTGCCGGTTTTGTCAACGTTGTTTTCCGATCCATTCAATCTTCCATGAAGTGGCCTTTCGAAAAGCTGTGGCGTCGGCCGTCATTCGTAAGATAGCCCTCGTCACTGATATCCGAAACCAAAAAAAGAATCAATTTTGGACGCACCATGTGTTCAGAGCGGGCAAATCATTTTACCTTCCTATTATCTAGACAACTGATAGGCGATGGGCGTTCCTCTTACAAATACACGGCGGTGCTCTCTCTCCGACCCGTGACGTGCAAGCAGTGTTCACTGCAAACACGCTACAGGGA